>NC_083572.1:66072344-66372344 GCF_027579695.1 Neoarius graeffei
AGACTATTTTGATCAAATTAGTATGTAATTGTGTCAAAAAAAGTCCTCTCCGAGACAGCTAATTTTTCAATATAAAACAACATGTGGTTGGTTGAAGAGAGCAACTGGACTTGCTTGACGATTCTTGAAAACGTTTCGCCTCTCCTCCGAAAGGCATCCTCAGTTCTGTCTGACTACTAGGGAGTATCCAGTATTTATTCTCTCATGGATCATCATAGAATCCGAATCAGAATGCTGATGGCTGCATTGTGGGCGGCTGATAAGATGTCATAGACACCCACCTCTGTTCAATGATGGTCGTTCCAGGTTGACAAAAATGAACGATCCACTCTGGCCAAGATGTCTGCCAGTTTTCTGGAAGTCCTTTCATACTCCCGCACCAGTCGAAGGGAACTCATCCCAAAGTGCGTAGAAACATATCTGTGAAGAAACTCAGTCGTCCAGGTACATAGTAAGTCCAGTTGCTCTCTTCAACCAACCACAGATTACTATGTACCTGGACGACTGAGTTTCTTCACAGATATATAAAATAACATGTATCTAAAATGATTATTTTCATCCTAAAATGTGGTCAAGATATTGGGACATAAATATTAGAGACAACTAACACAAAGCTTACAGCCTTATATTTAAAAGCACTATGGAAGTAGTGGATTCTGAATTGTCAAAAAAAAAAGTCCTCTCCGAGAATCACTTCATTTGTTTCTCCCAGCCCTGCCTAAAGCTACACTTAATCTTGTTATAATACAAACTATTCCACATGCCTATCTGTTCTTTAACTTGTCCTTCACTTAAAAACTGGTACAAGAACCAGTTTGAATCAATTTGAATTTTGGACCCGTGACAAACTTTGTACCCCGATTGTAAAACAAACCATATCGCTTATCCGACGTGCATGATGTCACTCTACCCAATGGAGAATGAGCGTTGAATGTGGTTTACGATATTGCATGGTTGTGAAGACATGACGTCACACACTGGCACTGATGCGAATACTCAATGAGAAAGTTTTCTGCCGCGCATGCGCAGAAGCATTTCTTTGTTCGCTGGCGGTGCCCGCAGTAAACTGTCGCAGTGAACTGAAAATGCCATAAGGTGCGTATTACAGTCGTGTTCAAAATAATAGCAGTGTGTTTAAAAACGTGAGTAAAGCTCAAAATCCTTATAATAGTTTTTATTTCCATGCATTGGGAACACTGCACATTATATTCTACATCAAAACATGAAGAAAAATGTATCAATAGTTTAATTACTTTACAGAAAATGAAGAAAAATGAATATTGGGCTGTTCAAACAAATAGCAGTGTCTGCATTTTTCATTACAAACTCAAATATTTACTGTATAAACTGAAAAAATCTTGAGGATTTAGCATTCCTGTGAATCACTAAACTAATATTTAGTTGTATAACCACGGTTTCTGAGAACTGCTTCACATCTGTGTTGCACGGAGACGACCAACTTCTGGCACCTGTGAACAGGTATTCCAGCACAGGATGATTTGACAACATTCCACAATTCCTCTGCATTTCTTGGTTTTGCCTCAGAAACAGCATTTTTGATGTCGCCCCACGAGTTTTCAATCGGATTAAGGTCCGGGGATTGGGCTGGCCACTCCAGAACTTTCATTTTGTTGGTCTGGAACCAAGATGCTGCTCGCTTACTGGTGTGTTTGGGGTCGTTGTCTTGTTGAAACGCCCATTTCAAGGGCATTTCCTCTTCAGCATAAGGCGACATGACCTCTTCAAGTATTTAGATGTATGCAAACTGATCCATGATCCCTGGTATGCGATAAATGGGCCCGACACCATAGTAAGAGAAACATCCCCATATCATGATGCTTGCACCACCATGCTTCACTGTCTTCAGAGTGTACTGTGGCTTGAATTCAGTGTTTGGGGGTCGTCTGAAAAACTGTCTGCGGCTCTTGGACCCAGAAAGAACAATCGTATTTTCATCAGTCCACAAAATGTTTCTCCATTTCTCTTTAGGCCAGCTGATGTGTACTTTGGCAAATTGTATCCTCTTCACCACTTTTTTTTTTTTTTTTTTTAACAGTGGAACTTTGCGGGGGCTTCTTGCCGATAGATTAGCTTCACACAGGCGTCTTCTAATTGTCACAGTACTCACAGGTAACTTCAGACCGTCTTTGATCACCCTGGAGCTGATCATTGGCTGAGTCTTTGCCATTCTGGCTATTCTTCGATCCAGTCGAATGGTAGTCTTCTGTTTTCTTCCACGTCTCTCTGGTTTTGCTGTCCATTTTAAAGCGTTGGAGATCATTTTAGCCGAGCAGCCTATCATTTTCTGCACTTCTTTATACGTTTTCCCCTCTCCAATCAATGTTTTAATCAGAGCACGCTGTTCTTCTGAACAATGTCTGGAACGACCCTTTTTTTTTTTTTTCAGGTTTTCAGAGAGAAATGCATGTACAACATGTGCTGGCTTCATCCTTAAATTAGTGCCACCTGATTGCCACCTGTTTTTTCACAGAATGAATGATGTCACTAATTGAAGTCCACACTGCTGTTATTTTGAACATGCCCCTTTCACTTAATTATTCAAAAATTACACAGACTCAGGAGCATACATATCATGAATATTGGGTCTGTTGGTTTTCTATGACTCTCCTACACCTACTGGTAAATTATTTGCCATGTAGTAACAATTTCTACCAAAAACTGATTGATCGGGTTAGTCATGTTGGACTGCTATTATTTTGAACACAACTGTACATGTAAAACTTCTGCGTAAGCCTCCTGTTCTTAACTTTTTGTAAAATCTATCAATTTTTTCCATCGAATGTGTATGTATTATAATAATAATAATAATGGCTTTTTTCATCATATATCAGATATATTCCATTCAGCTAGCATGATACTGAACTCGTCTTCGACTTGTTCAATATCATGCTAGCTGAATGGAATATATCTGATATACCACAAAAAAAGCCAGTCAATATTATTTAAATATACAATGAATACACAGGATATTGCACACTAACTAAACAGGACAAAAGAAGAGTACTGTATGGAGTGACGTACATGTTCCATGAACGCTGAAGTTGGTGCCTTTCAAATGCTAGCGAGTTTAAGAACTAGCACAATTTTTGATGCAACAACCATCTTCTTCATAAAGCTACTAAAAAAAAAACAAAAAAGAACAACTCTAGGAACGATGGTTTAGTGGTTAGCACAGTCGCCTCACAACAAGATCATCCTGGGTTCGAGCCCAGTGGCTAACGAGGGCCTTTCTGTGCGGAGTTTGCATGTTCTCGCCGTGTCTGCCTGGGTTTCCTCCGGGTGCTCCGGTTTCCCCCACAGTCCAAAGACACGCGGTGAGGTTAACATGGGGCAGCCATGACCTGAGGTTGGGCTGAAGTGCCCTTGAGCAAGGCCCCTAACCCACAACTGCTCCACGGGCACTGCAGCATAGCTGTCCACTGCTCTGGGTATGTGTGCGCGCGTTCACTGCTTCAGATGGCTTACATACAGAGGTTAAATTTCACTGTGTGCTTAAAGTGCATATCACGGGTAAATTCAGGAGCAAGATCAATATAATTCTCGTATTTTATATTAAACTTTGGTCAAATATGTCGTCACATTTTGCGCAATTTTTTTTTTTTTTTTTTACCTTGCGCAATACCAGAAAAATTCAGCTGAAATCAAGCCATTTGAGGTGAATTGGTCCGCCTCTGAAAAAAACTTGGCATTCGGATTTCCCGGCAAACATTGATTTTCTTGACGTCACGTGCGGAACGCCGCCTTCTGAATCCTACGTCAGCGCTGGTTTGTTTATGAGAAAACGACCTGGTGGTTTTCTGCAAATTTCTTCAACGTTATCACGTAATTATTAAAATGGTTAACAGATGTATCGTAGGAGGGTGTAGCAACACCGATCTTGATGGGATTAGTACTCATCGATTCCCACATTGCGCTCAGGTGACAATTCCATATTTCATTAGCCTGGCTAACGCGACTTCAAAGCTCTCCGAGCTATTGGTCTGGCCAAGATATTAAGCCCAACCATTTCCCAGAGCCCGTTGTTGACCCGCCTCCCTGAAATGCCTCAGTTTGCTACTGGTCGAAGCCAGAAAAGGCTGTGACGAAGCTTAAACCAATCACATCACTCTTTCCTCTGACGCATGTGACGCGACGGGGCTAACTGGTAGATTAAACTCTTACCGAAGCCGGTCGGGAGCAAGGCGAAAACGTCCTTCCTTTCTATAAACACCTCCAGGGCTGCTCTTTGCTCCGTTTTCAATGAGAACTTCCCGTTGAATGCTTGCAATACAGCATCTATGCGTAATAGATGTGGAAGCGTGAATGAAGCGCTTCCGGCATAGATTCTGTAAACAATCTATGGCTTCCGGTCGCAGTTGTACTACGTCAGTGCCTTGAACACGCCTCTACCCAGGGCCGTTGGAGATGCTCAAAGTTGATTGGTTCCCGATTTTTCGGGAGCTTGGAAGAGCTGTAGATAGCTTGCCTGGCCAGACTAAGCTCGCAACAGGCCCTCGTGTTGCGTCACGCTTAGGATGGGCGGGCCCAGGCTAATATTTCAGTGCAAACTTGCTCGCTGCTAAACTTGGTCTACACAGACTGTGCACTGAAACTGTGCAAAGCTCGCGCAGCCTGCTGATGCTTCCACACATGACGTCACGAATCTGGCTCCAGACTCGCTTGGGATTTTTCCAGACACGTTTGATTTGATTTGATTTTTTTCTGCTGTAGACAGACGGCCTTGTGCAAAATTACCCTTCTGGATGAGTGTGTAAAGGGACATACTTTCATATATATATATATATAAAAAAAAAAAGAATTTGGTCCAGGATATGCACTTTAAGTCTGTGCTTGAGTGCATGTGTGACAAATAAAGGCGGCTTCTTCTTCTAGAAGTTGGTGTTCAAATATAATTAGCCAATTTGCATATTAATGCAAAATGCTTCTGTCAAATTTCTGACCAAGTGCAAATTCACATGGTTTAAAAAAAAAAAAAAAATCAGGATTAAATCCAGATACAATCATGCTCAAAAGGTCCTGGCTGTTTTTAGTGCTCCACCACATCTATTAGTTTCGATTAGCATCACTTGTTTTTCAGTGTAATGTATGCAAGTTCTGTTAGACTAACCCTTCCTTGCAAAGTCTTGACGTTCCTGCAGTGTGCAATTTCAAACCGTATCATTAGCGTGTTCCTCCTTTTGTCACTGCCTGTTTCCTTGTTTCTACCTATTGGATTGCATTAGTAGTCTGGTATTTGCTTTTTGACTCCCCGCTTGTTTATCGTTTAGGCTTCAAGAATGTGGAATGTGTTAAAAACTTGAATAAATACGTTCGCTGAATGCATATTTCACCTCCCATTTGTAACAATTGCTTGCAATGAAAAAGGTTCTTTTCGGAAAAACAAATCCACCTCTTCTTGTAGGCTGGTTACACCCCTGATCTGTTTTGTTTGTGTGTGTGTATTACCTTATTCTCCAGGAGCTGCAGTTGCTCTTTGTAGAAAGCAGCCAGATGTTTCAGTTCAGCATCTTTTCTCCCTAGCTGTCTGGCCTTGGAGAGACGGAGAGAGAGAGAGAGAGAGAGCCAATGAGACGTAGATAAAGACACTTACAAGTGTGTAATCTCACTTCTGCTGACATTTCCCATTTAAACAGAGTTGTAGTCCATGGAGCTTTTCAGAATTCCAATGTGATCTCGTGCCCCAGCTCTAATTACTACCTCAAATTCCTGCATGCACCTTTCACTCCGCATGACTTGCTGCAATGTTCTGCAGTGTCATTCAGTCCAGCCTTGAAATTAGTACAACTTCCCCACCAATATTTGGACAGTTCGACTGGCAAAACAAATGTAGTGTGAAAGAGGCTTGAGGGCCTTCAAGGAGATGAAGAGAATTTTAGCAGTGTAATCGGCGAGATCTTAGCAGACACGTTATGGTCACAGGTGATCGGAGGGCTCGTGGAGTAGGCGTTGTGCGCGAGTGAACCTGATCTCCGATCAGCACTGATACAGAAATCAACTGCATGCTGTGTGCATTTATGTGGAACTGCCTACATCTTGCATGGCGTGTAGCTGAACGCAGCCGTACCTGAACGACAAAAAGATAGACACAATGACTGAAGCTGCCTTTAAAAAGCCATTAAGCATGCAAAGGGAGAAGAGGAAAGGAAAAAATAAAAAAGATTAAAATGGAGAACATGGGCAGAAAAGATCATTCGACAGAGAGAAATAAAATCAAGAGAGCAGGGTGTTTGGAGAGGTTAAGCCATGCATCCTATAAGTGAGACAGAGCGAGCGCATAATTCTTGTTGGAGGGGAAATTAGAACCAGGACGGCGGAGCCAAATTAAATCTGATCCCTATTCTGCACTTCATTTCACCTTTTTCTTTAGGAGTTTTTTCCCCCCTGATGTTATGCAGTGGAAACGTGTGAAGCCATTAGACCTGTCCACTGGATAGCCACCTGTACAACTGCTATGACACAAATGAAATGGCACACAATGGGCTAGCTTTTCAAGGCCACACACAAACGCATGCTTACAGATGCACACAATTACATACAGCGTAATCATACTGCTCATTTTTCTTCATTCAGTTAGTGTTTGTTGGCAGGAAGGTTCCATTCACTCTACTACGCAGATGATGTGCAATTTTCTAGCTGAATAGCTCCAAAAGTGTTGTGATGGAGGTATCATCTGTGCTTGTGTGTGCGTCTGCAAGAGCGCACGCGTGTGTACGTACACACACGCTCACACTTCCATTCTGTT
Source organism: Neoarius graeffei (assembly GCF_027579695.1). Classification (NCBI taxonomy): domain Eukaryota; kingdom Metazoa; phylum Chordata; class Actinopteri; order Siluriformes; family Ariidae; genus Neoarius; species Neoarius graeffei. The sequence goes on from NC_083572.1 coordinate 66,079,108, forward strand.
ATAATGCACAATGAAAACACGCCATTTGAACAAAGAGAGAGAAAAGTAAGATTAACAGGGAGCAGCTTCTGCTTACCCAAGCGTTCAGCTCAGCTGGCTGCTGTTGAAAAGCAAGGTTGGGGGAGAATTTAAAGAAAAAAAAAAAAAAAATGGGGCAGAGAAAATAAAGAGGGATATTGAAGTGTAACAGGACAACAAGGAAGAAAAAAAAGACGAGAAATAAAGCCAGCAAGATGGGCAACAAACAAGAAAGAAAAAAAAAAGATATTTGGGAAAAAAAAAATATAAAAGGGTGTAGAGAAAGAGAAGAAGAAGAAGACTTTAGGTTGTGGTATTAACTGTGCTAATATAGCTGCTAGGCTGTGTGAATTTTATCATGAAGGAAATAAAAGGGTTAAAATGGAGTGACTGAGTTATCCCGTCATGATTAAAAGGGCAGATCCCAGCTTTCTCTGCTCTAATAAATAGCAGATCATAGTGTAATTTGCACGAAAGGAGATTCTTCGGCAGACACAGACTGGCTAGGCTTATCGTCCTCGGCAATAATCCCACAGTGATTCTCATGAAAGGATTAGCAGTATTACAATACAACATTAAATGTAATAGTATTTGAGATTTCAGCACACAGATATGCAGCAAGCGCTACTTGCGCGTTCATTTCTCGGTGTTAAAGCAATATCGGCACAAAGGAAGAGAGACAGATACTACCAGAACGTTAGCAGCAGTAGCCAGTCATACTGCTTCAGACTCTTAGTCACCTTTACATACAGCAACTGTGTGTGTGTGTGTGTGTGTGTGTGTGTCTTTAAGACACCTGGAGAAGTTCAGGAGAGGGAATGTGAAAAGGTTCCATTCACTCAACTACGCCTGTGTCTTGCCTGGTACTGACTGATACTAGTGGTAACACAGCATGGGTGTTTTAGAGACAGAGACAGAAAAAGAGAACGAGAAGTTACTTCAGGTAGGCTGTTCAGCTCACGGTCTAGACTAGCTCTCTGAAGAGACAGTGCGAGAGAGAGAGAGAGAGAGAGAGAGAGAGAGACACACACACACACACACACACACACACACACACACACACAGAGATGGAGAGTGGCGAGAGAACCTGCGAGTTCTGATGCAATACAGATTTTTAATAGCATTGCAAAATTTCTATAGAATCAAACCCTGGAATTATTTCTCCACTCGGTCTGCATGCTCGTCTCGATCTGTCTCTCTCTCTGTGGAATTCCTGCAGCTGATAGGCAGCACGTTCTCAGTTCTCTGTCTCTTGCCTGGAGCAATCTCTCTCTCTGACTCACAGCTAACAAGTGAAGCAACGGCGAGCATGGCAAAATCCTGCATGCATTTAAATCTCATCAACACCTTACTCCTTTGCTCTGCCTCTGTTGCTCTCTTCCCCTCTGTTTCTCTCAGACTTTAAACCATGTTTCTTGGTCAATTTGTGTGCGCGCGCGTGTGGGGTGTGTGTGAGAGAGAGATTAGGCCACTTCTTGTGCTTGTCGCATGGAATCGCTGCTTTAAATGCCAGTCAAGAAGGTCCTAGCTTATACGTTATATAAACTACGCATTGCATTACATAAATATGATAAACCTTGTATGTAAATTTTTAAACTCCAGATTCTCATTCTTCACTCTCTTATAGGACAGAGGAACAGAAGAATAAAGGAAGCTGGATAGAAGGGGAAACATTTCAGACTGAAAGGAGCGGGGGGGGGCGACTTCTGTGAAACACTGAAAAATTGGATACGAATAGAAGTGCGATACAAGTGAGAAGACAGAGATTAGGCATAATGGGAAGAGAAACTTCAAGTCACACTATTCCTGTGTCCGAAATCGCTCCTTACTCACTATACAGTATAGGGCACTATATAGCGAGGACGCCATTTCGTAGTGCTGTCCGAAACCTTAGTAAGGATTATTTACACCCTGCATCACGAAAAGGAGTGTACAACCGATGGTCACTAATCAAGCAGTATATCCCATCATGCATTGCGGTCGCGTTGTAAGAAATCAAATTAAAAGCCTCAAATGTGATTTAATAAAAGGCAGCGGCAAAGAAGAAAGCATTCAGCCTTGATTTAAAAGAACTGAAAGATGCAGCAGACATAAAGTACTTTGTATTGATTAATGTGGGAAATACGCTCAGCATAAGATGTATTTATCACAAAAACACATGCATGTATTTATTTTGAAAACCCACCAGCCGACTCATCTGGCACGTTTTAATTGTGCGACAGTAATGACGTAAATACCAGTGCGACGGACTAGTGGGTTTTTTTTTTTCATTTTACGAATGAGCTCACTATATAGTCCTCTATATAGTAATTCCCTCTATAGGGAGTAGTGAATGAGTGAGGGATTTCAGACACAGGGCAGGTTTCATTTTTAACTGAATCTTATTGATAGATTTATATGGGTTTTGACTTGGGTAAGAATTTCCTCAATAGATCCAAATGTTCTCTTTTTCATGTCGTGCTTTGGTGGCTTTTGTTTGTAAAATTGATCAAAAACCCAGTTTAGTAAATGAAAGTTCACGTTAAAAGATGGCATTAATTGCATATCTTGTATCTCTCTGATAAATATCAGAAAATCTTGAAATAAAACCAGAAAAGAATGATAACATTTTCACGTTAAATTTATTTATGCAGGGATGTTTTTCTCTCTTTCGCTTTCCCCCTACTGTTAATCATTTATTTCTAACTGGAATCGGTGTTGTGCGTGCTTTAATTTACGCCTCTTTAAAATTTTTTAATTGTCGGATGTTCACACACTTGCGCCTGTGAATTTTTTAATTGATTTTATTTGAATAAATCAATTCAGCTAGCGGTATCAAAGATAAATCCACACAAATCCTACATTTAACCACTTATTTCTGAAATATTATACAAACCAGACTTTCCTAAAAATGGATTGACAGATGGACAGACCAACTGATGGCAAAAACTGTACAACTCCAAATCAGAAAAAGTTGGGACAGTACGCTGGAATTGAAATTAAACTTGAAAACAAAAAGACTGTAAACAACCTTTAGCCTGTATTGCACTCAAAACAATACAGGTCTTAAGGTGTGCAACAGTATGGGGTCGTCGGGGTCATATTTTTCATTTCAAAATTCACTACACGTTCTCCATTGGGGACAGAGTGGACAAGCACCCTCTTCGTCCGCAGCCATGCCTTTGTAATATGTGCACAGTATAGTTTTTCATTGTCTTGTTGAAAGATCCCTGGAAAAGAGGTCATCTTGAAGGTAGAATGTGTGACGCACCAAAATTCCTCCAGATTCAATTGAACCGTTTAATGATATTATGCACCGCAGAGAGTGAAATACCCAAATCCCTTTGTATCTTTTTTGAGGAACACTGTTTTTAAACCTTTCAATAATCTCTCCTTCATTTGACGACAACCTGGAGATTCTCGGCCCATCTTTGTTCCTCAAAGACTAGGCCTTTCAGGTGACATTGGGCATACTTAACCTGTGTTTTCTCTCTCTTCTCCCCCTCCAATCTGTCCCTCTGAGTTACATGTCAATCCTGAGATCGAGACGCTGACCACCTCTGCTCCTCGGATCTGCCTGATCCATCCTGATGCCCTATGTCTGGTTGGAGTCTCATGACATCACTCCTGTGGAGGACGGCCCCATATGGACAGTTGAAAGTCGCACTTGTGCCCCTTTTCCACCAAAGCAGTTCCAGGGCTGGTTCGGGGCCAGTGCTTAGTTTGGAACCGGGTTTTCTGTTTCCACTGACAAAGAACTGGCTCTGGGGCCAGAAAAACCGGTTCCAGGCTAGCACCAACTCTCTGCTGGGCCAGAGGAAAGAACTGCTTACATCAGTGGGGGGGCGGAGTTGTTAAGACCAACAACAATAACAAGACCGTGAAAGATCGCCATTTTTAAGCGACGAGAAGCAGCAGCTGTACAAACGCGAAGTCATCCATTATTATTGTTGTTGCCGCTGCTGCTTCTTCCGCATTGTTTTTGCTTCGATATTCGCGCCAAGGTTTATGCAAACGTAGCGACGTAACTGACGTATACAGTGACGTAATGACGTATACAGCGACGTAATGACGTGGCTTCCCTTAGCACCGCGAGCTATGGAAAAGCAAACTGGTTCTCAGCTGGCTCGCAAGTTGAACGAGTTGTGAACCAGCACCAGCACTGGCCCCGAACCAGCCCTGGAACTGATTTGGTGGAAAAGGGGTATTGGAGGACGCTTTGGACACTTACGGTAATGCTTTTATGGCTGAGGACTACAGTTGACTTGCTAACTTTGGAACTGCGGTTGTCATGAACAGTTTTGCACTCAAGTTCCCATTAATGAGCTTATAACAGCAATGAAACTGACTTCATGTTAAAACTGTTAATGTTGTCTGTTGTTGTCCAGGTGAGGATTGGTTCCCTTTTGAGTCTGGTTCCTCTCGAGGTTTCTTCCCCGTGTCGTCTGGGGGAGTTTTTCCTTGCCACCGTCGCCACGGGCGTGCTCATTGGGGATAGATTAGGGATAAAATTGGCTCATGTCTTGGGTCATTCAGATTCTGTAAAGCTGCTTTGGGACAATGTCTATTGTTAAAAGCGCTATACAAACAAACTTGACTTGACCTTTCCTGGATGCTGATTTTGTACCAAATCATGATTACAATCACCTGTTGACATCACCTGTCTCAAATCACATCATTATTTAATTGTTTTACCTCATTACTAGCCCTATTTGCCCTCATCCCAACTTTTTGGGGAATGTATTACAGGCCTGAAACACAGGAATGGATGTATATTAGCAAATGAAATGAAGTTGACCAGACAAAACATGAAATATCTTGGCTTCATGCTGTCTGCAAGTCAAAGTAAATTTAGAAATCACGGCTTTCTTTTTTATTTGTATTTTCCATACCATCTCAACTTTTTCTGACTTGGAGTTGTCGATAGCCAGCTTGAGCTCCTGAATATAAACATGGAAGTGACACATTTGTATGGCAAACAGTAAGGAAGCTACTGAAGAAAATCTATTCCTGACAGTCGAACTTGTGACTCTGAAACCATTTAGATCATTTCCAAAACTGAATTAGTTCATTTGCTGGTTACAATGATAATTCCATATAAATCCTACAAACAGTCAACCACTCATCCTTGAGATAACGCACTAACGAGGATCTCGGACTGACGCAAGACCAACCTGAAAACATAGTACCTCCACCACCTAGCAAAGGAGGTATAAATCTATTGGAATAAATTATTTATTTGGATTTGTCCTTCAGTGAATAATTTCACCTGGATACTGAAGACTAGTATTTAAGAACTGCCATCGTACTCAAACACTATGATGCTCTTACTGAACAGCCTTTAGTTTGTACTGATTGATTTAATTATAGGATATACTTATAGAAGAGTGATGATTCATAATCCCCCTTTCCAGTGTTACTCAAAGGAGGATGGGGTCCCTTTTGAGTCTCATTCCTCTCAAGGTTCTTCTTCATGTTGTCTTAAGGAGTTTTTCCTTGCCATTGTCACGGGATTTCTGTAAAGCTGCTTTAGGACCAGGTTTATTGTTAAAAGTGTGATACAAATTACATTGAATTTTTAAAAATATCAGTCAGTCGGTGCCATCTCTAGTTAAAATACATACATATTATTTACCAGCTGGGAGGTCCGTATCGTGAAATACCGTGACCGAGGTCTTGAAAGTACTGACCGACGCCCTCTGGGCTGAAGTCAGTATTCAAGGCCGAGGTCAGGGTATTTCACCATACGGCCCGACCTTAAGCTGGTAAATAACATTTATTTTTTTCTTTACCAAATTCTAACAGAAAACGAGAGCGCCCGAAAGGGAGCCACCATTGAATTTGAATCCTCATTCACGGCTGTAATGCAAATGGCTTCCTCCTCGGTATACAAGTGCACTTCCATGGCAGGAAAAAACTACATTTTGCCGCCTATGTAGTCCCCTATTTATACAAATAGGAGTCATTCAGGATTCAGCCATGTTTTTGCTCGGCGTTAGCAAGTTACAGGTTTTTAGCTTTCTCCTGAAATGTTTTATTTTATTTCTTCTTCCTCAGGGTAGTAAAACTCGCTTTCCCTGTGAACACTGTCGTTATCGCTATCCATGCTGTAAAATTTATGCTATTTTGAATCCTCATTCACGGCCGTAATGCAAATGGCTTCCTCCTCAGTATACAAGTGCACTTCCATAGCAGGAAAAAAAAAAAACTACATTTTGCCGCCTATGTAGTCCCCTATTCATACAAAATTGAGTCATTCAGGATTCAGCCATGTTTTTGCTCGGCGTTAGCAACAGTTAGAGGTTTTTAGCTTTCTCCTGAAATGTTTTCTTTTATTTCTTCTTCCTCAGGGTAGTAAAACTCGCTTTCGCTGTGAACACTGTCGTTATCGCTATCCATGCTGTACAATTAATGCTATTCTCCTGAGAAATGCTGGCAGAAATTTATAAGATTTTTGATAATCTTATAAATAAATCTCATCTCATTATCTGTAGCCACTTTATCCTGTTCTACAGGGTCGCAGGCAAGCTGGAGCCTATCCCAGCTGACTACGGGCGAAAGGCGGGGTACACCCTGGACAAGTCGCCAGGTCATCACAGGACTGACACACAGACACAGACAACCATTCACACCTACGGTCAATTTAGAGTCACCAGTTAACCTAACCTGCATGTCTTTGGACTGTGGGGGAAACCGGAGCACCCGGAGGAAACCCACGCGGACACGGGGAGAACATGCAAACTCCGCACAGAAAGGCCCTCGCCGGCCACGGGGCTCGAACCCAGACCTTCTTGCTGTGAGGCGACAGCGCTAACCACTACACCACCGTGCCACCCACATTGTACATAATACACTGTTTTTTTTGTGATTTTATTCTTTTTGTAATTTTATTTTCTTGCTCTTTTAATGTACCGCTCTTCGCCCTTCTCATTGCCCTTCGGGGATAAATAAAGTTTTGTCTAAGTCTAAGTCAAACCCAGCGGCCGGCGGGGGCCTTTCTGTGTGGAGTTTGCATATGTTCTCCCCATGTCTGTGTGTGGGTGCTCCGGTTTCCCCCACAGTCCAAAGACATGCGGTTAGATTAATATGGGATGGCCTTGGGCTGAGGCGCCCTTGAGCGTTTACCTTAACCACTACACCACCGTGCCGCCCCATAAATAAATCTTATAAAAAAAAAGAAAGATAAATGTTGACAAAAAATGCTCTCTTATAATCTTATAAATAAATCTCATCTCATTATCTCTAGCCGCTTTATCCTTCTACAGGGTCGCAGGCAAGCTGGAGCCTATCCCAGCTGACTACGGGCGAGAGGCGGGGTACACCCTGGACAAGTCACCAGGTCATCACAGGGTTTGTGATGAGCGAGTTTGTTGTTGTGAACGAGCGAGTCGCCAGAGGTCCATCACCGGGGTCTGTATCGTAGGATACGGACCTGCTCGCCAGCCAATCAGAGCGCAGGATTTGATGAAAACTGCACTGCGAAAAAAATAAACAGTTATTCTTACGGACAGAAGACGCACGGAAAACATCTCGTTTCCTAATGCAGGTTTGTCGATGAGAAAAGTAGCAAAAAAGTACGCAAAATACCTGTGACAATCACTCAAAAACCACTAGCTAGCTAGACTACCTCCGTAGGTCTGCTTGCCTTGGATTTAAAAAAAAAAAAAAAAAAAAAAAGACTAATGCTGCAGCATAGCATTTTTTTTTTAACCAGCAATTTTTATCACCACCATCACTGGCGACTAATATCGTCTCCTGTCTAACACGATCATACAGTGAGTGTTCGGACGTGACCACTGTATTTAGCGTACTAAATAAAATGTGACTATGAAATGGTTGTAATGCTACATTACAGCAGGCAGAAAGAGGTGGAAAGAGCACTGCCTATGAGGGCAGGTAAACAGAGTCGGTTCCCCTGTCGTGACAGCCTTGAATATCGCCTGTAACCATGACAACCTCAGAGAAATATTTCAGTGTTATCTTTGTTGTTCCTGATCGATTATTGTCCACAACTTTGTTGTATTCTGAAGATCTGTATGGATTTAATGTGCAATTCAATATATATTTTTGTGCAATTCAAGCTTGTTGGCAAGCCTCTCGGGTTTTTTTTTTTTTTTAACGTGATGTCAAAAACCCACTCGTTGCTTCTTGTTCCATTCAATTTTTTTTTCTGAGCAAAGATCCAACAGTAAGGTTTCTTGTTAAATATTATTCAAGGTAGAATCAGCATATGATGGGACTCATGCCATGAACAGTGTCCCATCCTGTCCCCCATCCTCTGCCAGCCAATGATGAAATGAGACCTACTAAATGTCAGTGTGCAATTCGAAATGAAAGCCCTCCTGTAATTAGTTCCACATTTGGCATGCCTGTTTACTCACTCGATAAAATGTAATATCAAATTCAACCCAATGTAAATTCCAGTTGCATGATGTTCATACAGTTTTGCAGTTCGGGACCACTCCTTTACATTCCAACACTCAAAAGCACAATGTGAGGGGAAAAAAAAAAAGAAGAAGAAATAAATCAAATGCTTCTGCTACCATCTAGTGGTGAGAAAAACGTCCGTGACACACCCAGGCCATGAATGACCATGCGGCAGGAACTCTGAGGCAATCTGATCAGGCTTTGAGCTCATCACAAAGTCTCTCCGTTACAACTGGTCATGGACGGAAATGTCCCAGTAGCAGATAATATGACCACATGAGCAGCAGCTCTGCTACAAATGTAAACATTAACTAGTATTGACAGCCCTGTCTGTGGATGAGCAAGCTAATATAATCAACCGCCGTGAATAGCCTCATTACAATCCTGCACCATTATAGCAGACAAACTCAAGGATGGGAAGAAATGTTCTGCACTCAATAACCATTACGCTCACTTAAAACACCAGGCAGAGAACAACATGAAGCAAATCAATTTTCAGTGGGCAGAGAAATACAGAGCACAAAGACAGACAGACAGACAGACAGACAGACGGAAGGAAGGAGGAGAAAAAAACAAACAAACCACACATCGAAGAAAAGCATCGCGAGCTTGGCTGACCACTGGAGGATCTTGCCATGTATTTTTAACTTGGTTCAAACAAAGTGAGTTGTGTGTGTGTATGCGTGTCTGTCTTACCAAGTTCTGCACATTCTTCTGCTCCTCTTTGGTTCTGACTCTTTCTTGAAGAACAGCAGGGTTCACATCGTCTCCCACAGACTCTTTCTCTCTGCGGGTGATGCGTGCCAACTCCTCCCTCAGCAGAGCCTGCTCCAGCTCGAACCTACAGCCCACACAAAACACACACAACAATAACCACCTTCATTACAGAGTAAAAGTCTGCACGAGATAACACACCTCAATGTTCCGGGAACTAATCCTGAAAATGCTCGACTAGCTGGGTCAGTTCCAACAAAGATAACAGGATACTAGAACACTTAGTTAGTCTAACCAAGCACCCCAGACGTGACCCGTGTCACGATAATATATCGTTTGGATACCATATCATATCAAGGCCTGGGATCATGTCAGTAGAATATTAGGAGCTTTAAAATCTGATGGGGAGGATTCATATTTATTGTTGCGCAGTGATACAGCGTAGTGATCTTAAATAAAAACAATATCTTATGGCTAAACTACACTCGCCTGCCCTCTTTGTTTGCTAATTGTTTACTGCCTAGTCTCTGTATTGCAGGTGTCTCTGTTACAGGACTACTGGGACACATTACTAACTAGAAGTGAGATCCATTAGGTGGTTTTTTTTTTTAAAAAAAAGAGAGGTAGCAATGCTGTTGCAGGATTTCAGAAACCGGAGCACGTTTCAAATACGAGTCAGTCATTTTCCACTAGAGACTCTATAAAATTGCACAGACAGGATTTACTGCATTAAGGTTAGGTCCAAACTTTTAAACAGACACGGTCCACAGAGAAATTATACTCCAAATTTCCTACAGCCACTATATTAGATTAACGAGCGCTGACCATACATACTGCTTTTCAGGTCCCATGCTATGGACGCTACACAAGCCTAACAGACGGAATGGTGGGGTTTCTCAGTTATTTTGCACGTAGAACAACAGTCATTCAAATATTTTCACAGAACGCCCAATATGATAACGATTACCTAATAAGTAAAATTTCATTTACAAACTTGCTTTAGTTCTCTCATTAAATAAATCAGCTTTATTTATATTAAAACACTCAAAAAATATTGACTAAAAATGCTCTTACAAATATGCAGATTAAATATCAGCAGGAGGTTTAGGAAGTACTAAAGTGGAACCTGTTTCAGTTCAAACCTAAGAGCATCGTCAAACCATCATCAGGCCATTCAGAGGAAACGTTAAGTCCCAAATTTTCCGGTGCTGCTATACTTAACCAATCACAGTCATTGCTGTCCCCAGGAATGCCCTGACTGGCTACAGGCAAATGGAGAGACACCAAATGCAGCTGCAATGAATCGACTGAAATTATCAAAGCAATATCTCATTCTCATCTCATTATCTGTAGCCGCTTTATCCTGTTCTACAGGGTCACGGGCAAGCTGGAGCCTATCCCAGCTGACTATGGGCGAAAGGCGGGGTACACCCTGGACAAGTCGCCAGGTCATCACAGGGCTGACACTTATGGCCCTTTTCCACTACCCTTTTTCAGCTCACTTCAGCCCGACACGGCTCGCGTTTCGACTACCTCAGAGCAGCACGACTCAGCTCACTTCAGCCTTACTCAGCACCCAAAACTCGCACGGTTTTGGAGTGGGGCTGAAGCGAGCCAAACCGAGCCGAGTGGGGCTAGGGGCGTGAGCAGACACTCCCCTGTGCACTGATTGGTGAGGAGGAGTGTCCTCACATGCCCACACACGCCCCGCGAGCGCGCTGGGATCTGTAAACACCGTAAACCCGGAAGAAGAATTATTACGAATTACGAGAATTTCTGAAGCCTTATGCGCCTCGCCTCATCTATACGCTCTTGCCAGTATCTGTTGGCGTTGTCGGTGACAACAAGCCACAGCAGCAACACTAACGACTCCATGTCCTCTATGTTTATTGTTTACTATCTGGGTTGTGAGACTACCGCTTAAAAGGTCACTGATGTCACTGTTTGCGCCGCCTAACGACATCACGTGACGTCCACCCACTTTCGCTAACTCCACCCAATGTGTCCACCCACTTCCAGCCAGCACGGTTCAGCGCGGTTGTAGTCAAAATGCAACTCCAACAGCCCCGCTCAGCTCGACTCAGCACGGCACGGCTCAGCCCAACTCAGCCGCGTTGGTAGTGGAAAAGCGGCAATAGACACAGACAACCATTCACACTCACATTCACACCTACGGTCAATTTAGAGTCACCAGTTAGCCTAACCTGCATGTCTTTGGACTGTAGGGGAAACCGGAGCACCCGGAGGAAACCCACGCGGACACGGGGAGAACATGCAAACTCCGCACAGAAAGGCCCTCGCCGGCCACGGGGCTCAAACCCGGACCTTCTTGCTGTGAGGCGACAGCGCTAACCACTACACCACCGTGCCACCATCAAAGCAATATCAGATTTACCAAAACTTCCCACTCAAACAAATTAAATGCCATTAATGGAAAATTTCAGATTGCTGCTCATGTTGACTACAAAGTACTCTATCTCACAGCACGAAGGTTCCGGGTTCGAACCCAGCAGCCGGCGAGGGCCTTTCTGTGTGGAGTTTACATGTTCTCCCCGTGTTTGCGTGGGTTTCCCCCCACAGTCCAAAGACATGCAGTTAGGTTAATGTGGGGTGCCCTTGAGCAAGGTACCAAACCCCTGACTGCTCCCCGGGCGCTCTAGTGTAGCTGCCCACTGCTCTGGGTGTGTGCACGTTTGTTCACTGCTTCAGATGGGTTAAATGCAGAGGATGAATTTCACTGTGCTTGAAGTGTGCATGTGACAAATAAAGGTTTCTTCTTCTTCTTCTATAACGGGGATTATAACTGACGAGGGAGAAAATCTTTGTCTATCTCTGATCGCCTTAAGTTGCTGTTTGCTCGTGGGTCTTTCTGCCTTCAGTTTTATCTTCAATAAGTGAAAAGCATGCTTAATTGGTTTGAACTACTCGGCCATTTAAGAACATTCGAGTTCTTTGGTTGCTTTCGCGGTACGCTTTGTGTCGTTATCAATCTGTACTGTGAAGCGCCATCCTCTCAATTTTGCAGCATTTGACTGAACCGGAGCAAAAAACATAGCTCTATGCACTTCTGAGCTCATCCTACTACTTCTATCAGCAGTCAGGCCAATAAACACCAGCGACCCAGTTCCACTGGCAGCCATACATGCCCATGCCATAACACTGCTTCCACTAGGTTTGACAGATGATGTGGTATGCTTTGGATCATGAGCCTTTCCTTTCTTTCTCCCTACTCTTCTCTCCCCATCATTCTGGGACAAGTTAATCTTGGTTTCATCTGTGCAAAGAATCTTGTTCCAGAACTGCGCAGGCTTTTTTTTTTTTTGCCCAAGATAACGTTTCCAAGCAAAATCTAATCTGGCCTTTCTGGTCTTGAGTGTTGCCAGTGGTTTGCATCTTGACGTAAACCATCTGAGTTTACATTCATGAAGGCATCTCTTGATTATAGACTTGTAGACAATGACAGGCCTACCTCCTCAAGCATGATCTTGACTTGGCTATATGTTGTGAAGGGTTTTTCCTTAACTCCTTCTGCAAAAGAATTCTGCAGTCATCCATTTTAGTCGTCTTCCAAGCCGTTTAGTATTGCTGATCTTGCCAGTGCATTCTCTCTTTTTAAGAATGTACCGAATTGTTGATTCGGCCACCTCTAAAGTTTCTGCGATCTCTCTAATTTTTTTTTTTTTAACCCCCCAGTCGAATGATGGCGTCCTTCACCTGCATCAACACCTCTTTGGGCTGCATATTGAGAGTTCCCATGAACAGCTGCCAAATACAAATTCAACACTTGATATCAACTCCAGACCTTTTATCTTCTTTGTCATGAAACTACAAGGAAACATGTCACACCTGGCCATGACATTACATTGCCCAAATACTTTTGAGCCTGTGAAAACGGAAGGACTATAATTTGTCAATGGTTCGACTATTTTGATAAACCCCTTGAATTAAAACTGAAAGTCTACACTTCATCACATCTGGCTTACTTCACTTCAAATCCATTACGGTGGTTTACAGAGGCATCCATCCATTACCTGTAGCCACTTATCCTGTGCAGGGTCGTAGGCAAGCTGGAGCCTATCCCAGCTGACTATGGGCGAGAGGCGGGGTACACCCTGGACAAGTCGCCAGGTTATCGCAGGGCTGACACATACGACCATTCACACTCATGGTCAATTTAGAGCCACCAATTAGCTTAACCTGCATGTCTTTGGACTGTGGGGGAAACCGGAGCACCCGGAGGAAACCCACACAGACACGGGGAGAACATGCAAACTCCACACTGGCTCGAACCCAGGACCTTCTTGCTGTGAGGCGACAGCGCTAACCACTACACCACCGTGCCGCCACAGTGTACAAAGGCTAAATTTACAAAAACCTGTAACTGTCCAAATATCTATGGACTCAACTGTGTATATGTTTCAAGGGCCAGGCAAAACATTTTCTACTGTATATAGTTCTAAAAATTACAGGTTTTAATGAAATTAAATATCTACATCGTTAGCATGTACAAGGTGCGATCAAAAAGTTGCAGGATCGTTCCTGTTGCAAACTAACGGAGCGCAGCAAGGTCTTGCGCATACAGCAAGTCTGAATACCATGTGACATCACGCTGTCAAGACTGGGACCTGCGCTCCACCCATTTGTGATTTCCGCAGTGCGCAAGCATTTGTAATCGGCAACGGAGACACTTGGAAAACGTCAGCAATCCTACGGCAATGAAGCAACGAGCTGCACAAGGTGCTTTGAGTGGCATTTGTGCTTCAAGAGGAGCAGAGCGAAGTCCACTGGAGGACAAAGTTCTGCCCCTCTTGACGCACGAATGCCACTCAAAATATCTTACACAGCTCATTGTTTCATTGCCGTAGGCTTGTTGAAGCATTTCCAGGATCTACGTTGCTGATTCCCTGAGTCGGACACAGAATTTGGTGTTCGCTCCGTGGTCCATAATAAAATCTCAAATTCACATGTTCATATTGCCACAAAAACTTGTGAACACATGTCCCAACGTCGACAGCTCAATGTCACGCGGCATACAGACTCATGAGAGTTACCGCTTGCCCCTGCTGCCCGCATCTCTGTTTGCAAATGGAACAATCCAGGAACTTTTTGATCACACCTCGTATCTAAACCAGAAGTAAAGCTTATTCAAAGCATAGATTTTTAATGCCCTATATGGCCAAAAGTCTGTGGACACTCGACCACCACGCCCATATGCCCGAACTGTTCTAAAGCACATAACTGTATAGGATGTCTTTGTTGCTGTAGCATTAGAATTTCCATTCGCTTGAACTAAGGAGCCCAAACATGTTCCAGCATGGCAATACCAAAGCAAGGTCCGTAAAAACATGGTATGCCAAGGTTGGTATGGAAGAATTCAACCTCAACCCCACTGAATACATTTGGGATGGACTGGAAGGCTGACTGTGACCCAGGACTTCCTGCCTGATCTCAGTCCCTGACCTCGCTAATGCTCTTGTGGCTGAACGAACACACATCCCCACAGCCACGCTCCAAAATCTAGTGGAAAGCCTTCCCAGAAGAGTGGAGGTTATTATAACAGCTAAATCTGGACTGGGACGTTCAACAAGCACATATGGGTGTGATGGTCAGATGTCCACAAACCTTTGGCCATATGCATACCTGCCAACCTTGAAAAAATTTTATGAGTACAATTTTACAATTTCATGAGTACCCCCCGCGTCAACCTCACCCCAACCCGGCGCGCATGCGTCCCCACAGACCACAACCAGCAGACCAAAAACACACTTTCAATCCAGTTTTATTGATTGACCTTGGGAACATAGTCCAGTTTTGTAAAACATTCCTATTGATAGACTTTGGGAAACTGTTATTGATGGCTCTTGGGAACTTCCTTCCGTTTTGAAAAGCACAACAAACATTAAATACATGTGCAAATGAAATGAAATTAAACCAGAGCCACTCTTTCAAAATAAATAACACATTAAATTAATACAGTATGTAAAAAAGGCACCTTCAACACAAAACATGGTATGCACAAATTTCCCATGCAATATTAGACTTTTGCATTTTTTAACATGTTGGAAGTATACTGCATTATACAGTAAAAATATTGCATTATACAGTACACTGCAGTATTTTGTAGTATGCCTTTTTCATGTGCAAACTATTGCATTTGCATTCGAAATATTGCATTTACTGCAGTAATACTGTAGAAAAAAGCATTTGATACTGCAGTACCACGCAGGTTTTTTCATAAGAGGGGTGACCAATTTTCGACTTCACATCATCTGCAAACATTCTAGGCTACCACTGACAGAAGTTAGCAACTGCCCTTAAGATATACAACACGCTACGTTTTGTTGAGCACATCAATAAAGTGGTACTTATCATAGTGATTCAACGAGAGCGCGAGAGGAATTGTAATCAGGTTTCGTTGGTTACCGCATCTATTATGCAACCTCGAGTGACGGCTTCCAAGTTAAATGAAGAACTAGCCTGTACTGTTGGTGGTGTAAATGCACAAAATAACGGCTAGGAAGCTCGAGTACACGTGAAACACAACCGTTTCTGTTACAAATATAAAAACGACGTCTCTAACCGACGTTTCAATCCCCGACTCGCTCTAGCCACCTGGCTGCACCGCTGCACTCAAGTCAGAGACGCGAAGGAGGAAGGGGAGCGGGTGAAGAGGGCAGAGCCACACGCTCTGGAAGAGGGGCGGGGGGATTGGGCAAAGCGTCCCATTCTGGCTTTGAGTTTTCTCACAGATCAGCGGTATCAACTTGAGCGAGAACTTGACTGAAATGCGAGTTCGGACGATACGCGTACTTTTTAATGTGAAAACGTACAGTCGTACAATGAGGTCAAAATTCGTAGCGGCTACTCAAGATGCGTAGAGGTCGGCAGGTATGCATATAGCGTACCTGGTTACCCTCAAAAGTGCAGGAGCATCAAGGACATTTTGACAATTGGCATCCGATTACGCAAAAAAAACCCATTAGTTTCAGTATGGCATGCAGCAATCCAAAAACATTCATCGTGTCAGGAAATCACATTTAACTACGAAGGTCTTAGCAATCTTTAGACAGAATAAATATTTTTAAAGCACCACATCTGATAAAAAGGTTATATGATTAAAAAGTAAATAAAATCATTTCCGTGCTTTTTTTTAGTGAAATAGTTATGATTTCTTAAAGTTCAGGTATTCATATACGATTTAACTATAAAAAGCATAATTTTTACGTTGGGTTTTTTTGGCCAGAATTCAGCCATAGAGACTTGCAAGTTTTCCCAGACCGTCACACACTTGCATCCATCACCGGATAGTGAAAGTGCTGGGTTTAACATCTGAATTTCCATCTTTTCAGCTTGGAAACAGAGAAATGTTCAAGAGAAAAAGGCTTAATTTTTGCTTAAGTTAACATGACCTGAATCAATTATCTGATAATGACTGGAGAAGACACGCTGATGGCACTGCATTAGCAGGTATAAGATTCAACGGATGACAACCGAGGCACACATTTTTCGACACCAGGGAATATCAGTGTCGAGTAGCAAACTGAAGCAGAAAATGAAAATATAATGGCAATTATGTCAAGAGAAGAAAAGCATGCCTGGGAGATTTTAATATGATCCACAAATGATCTATATATTTTTGCTTTGCTTTTACATTACCGGCAATTTCTGCTCGTCACAGATGAGATCACTACAGACTACCACATAACCACGGCATAGAACCTCTAACCAAACCAAACTCCTACAGACCCCCATCATCCCAGTTCAGACTCTGTTCATGCTTCAAACACACTTACTCACTCTCTCGGGGCTGGAAAATATTACTGACCGTTTTCTTAGCTCCTCTGGCATCTCAGCTGAAGAATGTCCACCTGGAGCTGTAAAACATGCCATGAGTGCATTATATGAAAAAAAAAAAGAAGCACCACACCCTTCATCACTGTTGTTTTATGAGTAAATGGCACAGAAGCAGAAATTACATTATGACAAAGTCGTTGAATAAACAGAAAGAAAGTAGTGTCGAGGGTGAGGTGGTGGTGGTGGCGGTGAATACCTGGGTCAGGCTTCCGACTCTCTGGTTTTGGGGACTGAGGTTTTTCTGAAGAATGGCTCGCCTCCCGCATCCTTTGACGAACATCTTCAGACAACTGAAAGCGCACACACACAAATTCACACCGCTGCTCTTAGTCTCATCTCTGCGAGAACAGCAGCCCTACTGCAGATTCAATTACTGAGCTCCAGTAACACTCACTCACCCTTTGGCAGTTCCAAATTTAATCTAGTAAAATGATCTATGAAAATGCTAAAACAATCTATTCCATTGTAAAATGAGGCTCGCATGCATTTCATCTTCCATTCAATATTCATTCATTCATTTTCATTAACTGCTTTATTCTGGTCAGGGTTATGGCGCATCCAGAGCCGATCCTGAGAGACAACGGACCTGAGGTGGAAATATACCCCAGTCCATCACAGTCCATCATATACGCACACATTCACACCGAGAAGCAATTTAGCAAAGCTATTCCACCTACTGATTTACGGGAGGAGGAATACCCACTGCACCATGTCACCCTTTCGCCTTACACTTGCCTTTCATGTCGTAATTCACCAATTTGCATCTGTTATTTGTTTATTGGCGCTACGGTGGTGTAGTGGTTAGCGCTGTCGCCTCACAGCAAGAAGGTCCTGGGTTTGAGCCCCGTGGCCGGCGAGGGCCTTTCTGTGCGGAGTTTGCATGTTCTCCCTGTGTCTGCGTGGGTTTCCTCCGGGTGCTCCGGTTTCCCCAACAGTCCAAAGACATGCAGGTTAGGCTAATTGGCGGCTCTAAATTTTCCATAGGCGTGAACGTGTGTGTGGATGGTTGAGAGGAGAAAACCTCTATAATAATCCAATAGAAGGCAACAGGAAACCATCAGAGCGGCCACGTCACTGTAGTGATGTGCCAAAATGGATGGATTTATTTCTTTATTTTTCTATAATAGATAATTGTCCTGTTTTTATTCATTATTTCAGTAGCATTATCGCCTCACTGCTCCAAGGTCCCTGGTCCAATCCTGAACCGTTTCGATCTGGTTTTGCACTCTCATGTTCACATGGGTTTCCTACAGTTTCCTCCCAAAAACATGCTGGTGGATCGGCTACCTAAAATTGCTCCTAAGAGTGAATAAGAGTGTGTGTGTGTGTGTGTGTGTGTGTGTGTGTAGGGGGGGATGCAATGGACTGGCATCCCATCCAGTGTGCATCCACCTCATGCCCAGTGACCCTGGAATAATGCTGTGTTCAAACTCTGACGAGGAAAACTCAAAGAAAACAACTTGGAATTCCTGATTTGAAACAGGATGGTCTCCTCGAGTCCGAGTTCAGCAAAAGACATCAAATTAGCATGACTGCTCAGGCATCAGCAGTAAATAAAATAGCATTTCTTCCCCTTAAATGAGCTACGCTGTATACACTTTAGCACTGACTTTAGATGAACCCACATACAGACATATTTGCTTGTTAAATCGAACACTGACAACACAGTCCACTGTTTTGAGGAGACAAATATACATCGCTCATTACAGTTAGGCAGCTGGCTTGTCGCTAACAAAAGATGAACATGGAGATGTCCACGTTTTCTCCCCACTCTGTAGCTCGAATGCAAAGCAGCTAGTGAAGGTGAATGTATGTTACTCTTGTTTTTTAATCACTGGTTAATTGAGAGCATTAATTTACTTGCTGTATATGTGTGTGTATATACATCTCATCTCATTATCTCTAGCCGCTTTATCCTGTTCTACAGGGTCGCAGGCAAGCTGGAGCCTATCCCAGCTGACTACGGGCGAAAGGCGGGGTACACCCTGGACAAGTCGCCAGGTCATCACAGGGCTGACACATAGACACAGACAACCATTCACACTCACATTCACACCTACGCTCAATTTAGAGTCACCAGTTAACCTAACCTGCATGTCTTTGGACTGTGGGGGAAACCGGAGCACCCGGAGGAAACCCGCGCAGACACGGGGAGAACATGCAAACTCCGCACAGAAAGGCCCTCGCCGGCCACGGGGCTCGAACCCGGACCTTCTTGCTGTGAGGCGACAGCGCTAACCGCCGTGCCGCCGTGTGTGTGTGTGTGTATATATTATATATATATATATATATATATATATATATATATATATATATATATATATATATAAAAATGTTTTTCTTCTCATGATTCATCATGATTGTTGTCTACAATTATGTTCATAGCCTGTGTTTTTTGGTCACTTTACACACACATTCCATCCTCATTATTTAAGTTATACTGTGCAATAACATTCACTACCTGGTGCAATATTTCTACTTCAGGTGAAGTACGACTCTTAAAGTTCCACTCTTATTTTGTTGTGTACATTACATACATGGCTCGTGTTTTTACTCTTATACATAGATGTATACAGTTTTTTTCCTATTGGATTTTTTTTATACTTTTATTGCACTTTTTTTTTGTTACTGTCTATTCCTGACTCTTTCCAATCTGTGAGCTGCTGAAACGTAAATTTCCTCACTGAGTGATGAATGAAGTTTATCACATTTTAGAATTAAAACCCCGATTCCAAAAAAATTGGGACAAAGTACAAATTGTAAATAAAAACAGAATGCAATAATTTACAAATCTCAAAAACTGATATTGTATTCACAATAGAACATAGACAACATATCAAATGTCGAAAGTGAGACATTTTGAAATTTCATGCCAAATATTGGCTCATTTGAAATTTCATGACAGCAACACATCCCAAAAAAGTTGGGACAGGGGCAATAAGAGGCTGGAAAAGTTAAAGGTACAAAAAAGGAACAGCTGGAGGAGCAAATTGCAACTCATTAGGTCAATTGGCAATAGGTCATTAATATGACTGGGTATAAAAAGAGCATCTTGGAGTGGCAGCGGCTCTCAGAAGTAAAGATGGGAAGAGGATCACCAATCCCCCTAATTCTGCACCGACAAATAGTGGAGCAATATCAGAAAGGAGTTTGACAGTGTAAAATTGCAAAGAGTTTGAACATATCATCATCTACAGTGCATATCATCATCAAAAGATTCAGAGAATCTGGAAGAATCTCTGTGCGTAAGGGTCAAGGCCGGAAAACCATACTGGGTGCCCGTGATCTTCGGGCCCTTAGACGGCACTGCATCACATACAGGCATGCTTCTGTATTGGAAATCACAAAATGGGCTCAGGAATATTTCCAGAGAACATTATCTGTGAACACAATTCACCGTGCCATCCGCCGTTGCCAGCTAAAACTCTATAGTTCAAAGAAGAAGCCGTACCTAAACATGATCCAGAAGCGCAGACGTCTTCTCTGGGCCAAGGCTCATTTAAAATGGACTGTGGCAAAGTGGAAAACTGTTCTGTGGTCAGACGAATCAAAATGTGAAGTTCTTTATGGAAATCAGGGACGCCGTGTCATTCGGACTAAAGAGGAGAAGGACGACCCAAGTTGTTATCAGCGCTCAGTTCAGAAGCCTGCATCTCTGATGGTATGGGGTTGCATTAGTGCGTGTGGCATGGGCAGCTTACGCATCTGGAAAGACACCATCAATGCTGAAAGGTATATCCAGGTTCTAGAGCAACATATGCTCCCATCCAGACGACGTCTCTTTCAGGGAAGACCTTGCATTTTCCAACATGACAATGCCAAACCACATACTGCATCAATTACAGCATCATGGCTGCGTAGAAGAAGGGTCCGGGTACTGAACTGGCCAGCCTGCAGTCCAGATCTTTCACCCATAGAAAACATTTGGCGCATCATAAAACGGAAGATACGACAAAAAAGACCCAAGACAGTTGAGCAACTAGAATCCTACATTAGACAAGAACGGGTTAACATTCCTTTCCCTAAACTTGAGCAACTTGTCTCCTCAGTCCCCAGACGTTTACAGACTGTTGTAAAGAGAAAAGGGGATGTCTCACAGTGGGAAACATGGCCTTGTCCCAACTTTTTTGAGATGTGTTGCTGTCATGAAATTTAAAATCACCTAATTTCTCTCTTTAAATGATACATTTTCTCAGTTTAAACATTTGATATCTCATCTATGTTCTATTCTGAATAAAATATGGAATTTTGAAACTTCCACATCATTGCATTCCGTTTTTATTTACAATTTGTACTTTGTCCCAACTTTTTTGGAATCGGGGTTGTAGTTAAAACCACTATGTGGTGTTTCCGTGTGCACAGTATCGAGTGCTTTATTTTTTACAAAAGTTTGACTGATACAAATGGAACAAACTAGGAAGAGGACTCACATTTAGGAAAACCCCCATATCCTACTGTCACACAAGCATATTTATACCATCAGTCACATAAGCCAAATATATTTGGATTTTACATTTATTAAAATACGCAGTTAATAATTAACATTACACACTTTCTACAGAAATCAGGCGTATATATTTTGTAAGCAGCAACAAAAACGTACGTCTTGGTCGACGGAATCAAACTGGAGACCTTTTGGTCCCAGAGCTGCTTCTCGAAGCTTTAGGCTATAGCTTCCCCATGGAAGTAATTAACCTTTTTTCGACTTGTTTGGATTCGAAGCTTTATTGGTTCAGAAAGCTTCACTGCCCCATCACTACTAGGTATCTTCGCAGTGAATTTTGTGGCTAAAAGTTTCCTGGGAGCACATAATCCTCTGGAGATGGGCCAAACTTGTGCAAAGCTGTAGAGCTGATTTTATAATAATCTCAAAAATTCTCTCGTACACAACACGCCTGAATCGGTTTTTACAGAAGTGCTGAGAAGGCAACAACCACGATTAGCGAGTCAGGTCGCTGGAATTCAGAGATACCTGAATGGAGACTGTACTTTCACTGTGGATGACATGAAGTCACCAATTAAACGTCTAGCTGTTGCTTTAATAAGCTTAATAAAGCCACTGGTCCACTGTCTTACAGTATGACCCTGTTTGTCTCTGGCAGGACGTCCCAGCCATTAATCACCAACTCACTTACTTTAATCTGTCTCCGTAGGTCTCGCCAAAAATCTATTTGATGGATTAGTTGATGAAGAATGCTGCAGAAAGTCTTGAGCAATATGAGAGAGAGCCTGTGTCACGCCAGCGCTTGTTCAATTGTATTGGCTACATGGGAATTTCAGAATCAATTTTCAGACTGTCTTGTTTATAATTTATTTTAATGGCTGTGTACAAAAATGTGTTACAGAAAGCCCTTTAAAACATCTCCCATTCTCTACTCGCAGCTTCTCAAGTGACAGCCCGCTGCACCGGCATGTTTCAGAAACTAAACAAAACAACCAGACAGTGTTTTTCTGTTACAAAATCCCACTCTGACAGAATGAGGCTGCGCCGTGAGGCTACTACACAGTTTATCATTCAGCTCACGGCGTGCATTTGCTTTTAATTAGTGTCAGTGTTAATTAGTGATTTTTCTAAAATACACTAATTTACCTCTTTTTTTATATCATTTTGATTTATTATTTTACCCATTTATATCCTAATTCAGTATCGTTTTACACCTGGAGGCACTGATTTACTATTTTTCCGTTTTTGTTGAAAACCATGAATGAGATTACAGTATATTAACATTATTGCCAGAGCCCTTGAACGTTTGTAGGTCAGCTATAAGTGGCTCTCACATCACATTTATTTTGTTCAATACGAAAACTTTAAATAAGCTCACGAGTTTTGCACGTTTTCCCTGCATCTGTGTGGGTTCTCGCTCACCCTCTAAAATCATGCCTGCAGGTAGACCGGTCACTTTAAAGTCAAACAAAACCCAAAAATAAACACCGTTTGCCGATGACGGCAAGTGTCCTGATGTGCATGTTTAAATTTCGTGTGTGTGTGTTCACTGCTTCAGCAGGGTTAAATGCAGAGAAAGAATTTTACCGTGCTGTAATGTACGTGACAAATAAAGGCTTCTAATTCTAATCACAAATTCTCTGCAACCATGCGATTTTTACTGGCAGCAAAACACATGAATCAACAGACTTCACTTTTATGAAGTTTAAATCTCACTCGGCTAGATAACGCATACGCAGTACTGACACAGATGCTCGTAAACAATGGCTGTTGTCATAGCAACTTGATTCTTGCCATCTAAAAAGATTGCTTTGCTCAGTAAATAAACACAAACAAAAGCATGTCACATGAAAATACAATTACATTCATTGAAAGAAAGGGAAAAAAAAAAAACACTGCAAGTAGCCGGCAATTGAGGTATTTCACTCACATGACCAAGTCATGTGATGCTACCATTTTGGACGTCACGGCTCGAATCAGTTTGAATGCGAGGAAGGCGACAAACGAAAAACATAAAAGAAAAAGGAGCGAGATGCAGAAAACACCTTCACTATCCAGCGACGTAGGGCATTTACAGGGCAAGCAGAGGGAGAGGTATTTGCAAAAATTGAGGTTAGCAGGCTTAGAGAACGACGTTTACCTGCTTCCACCAGGATTGCTCACTGACGTACGGAAGTACACGAAGCCCTCGTCTTTACCTGACTTCGGCCCACATGATCTGTATACCTATGTCGTTAAAAACCCATCGCCATACACAGGTATTGATCTGAAAGCGTATACGAGTTTGGATGCCTACAAATATTTTGTGTCAGGCTGGGTAACATGCCTACATCAGCGGGTCGTCCCTGGAGCCGGTGGTCGCTATCTTATTACAGCTAAGGTTTGTTCACATTTTCATTTACTTTCGGTCCTCAGGATAAACAAAATGTTATTAAATGTCATTGAAATAACTTCTTAGTCTGTTGAGACATGGCCCGTTATAAATTTGCTGTTACCAGGCAATGACTAAGAACTGTATTATTAGGGTCGGTGTAGTTGTAGCAGTGTATTAGCAACTAGCTGTTAGCACTAGCTAATGTCAACAACATTGTAGCTGGTATGTTACTGTAGCAATATTTACGTTCAGTCATTTGGATGACTGTTAAAACCTTTCAGTCTCAAGTTTTTCCTTTACTGGATTTACTAGTTTACTGAGCTAGCGTGCTCGGCCAAGCCGGGAGCCATCGCGCGCTCTCCGGCCGAGCCGGGAGCCATCGCGCGCTCGCCGGCCGAGCCGGGAGCCATCGCGCGCTCACTCAGTAAACTAGTAAATCCAGTAAAGGAAAAACTTGAGACTGAAAGGTTTTAACAGTCATCCAAATGACTGAACGTAAATATTGCTACAGTAACATACCAGCTACTGTTGTTGACATTAGCTAGCTTGCCGTCCAAAATGGTGGACACCGGGGCGTCACGTGACCCTGTGACGTCAGGTGAAATACCTCAATAGTGTGTTTATAGGCAGTAAACAGCCACCTGGCTGGGTGTGCGCGCACTCACTGCTCACTTGTGTGTGTGTGTGTGATCACTGCTTCAGTGATCTGGCTTATTTTCTTTTTTTTTTACACACCCAAATGCTTGACATTTGGGCATCTTTAGGGTTGTTTACAGCAATTTAGAAGCAATGTATCCACTAGATCTCAGACTCGGTAAGTCATGTAGTGAGTGACATCGCAATCTCATATTCTCTCGTGTAATTTGTACTCAGAGCGTGATACTTGAACCTCAGAGAGAGTGAGATGGCAGCGCCCAGGGGCACTGTTTTTCTTTTAAAATAAAATCTGTACACGATATGCAGGTACAAATGTGAACATTCAAACTAGTCTTGTATGGATATTATCTGTCAGAATAAAATAGCTGAATTTTTGGGTTTTGTTTGCCTTTAATTGCCCTAGGTGTGAATGAGTGTGAAACAGACACACACAAAATATACACACACGTGTATGCAAGTGTGTGTTTGTATATACACACACACACACACACACACACACGTGTTGCCCTGAGTAGACTGGCGTGCGTTCCATCCAACCAACCAGCAAGTGAATAAAACAAGCTCAGACTCCAAGTAGTTTGCTGTGAGAAGTCAAGTTATGTGTCAAAGGAATCAGGAAGACAGCCATTACAAGAACAGACAATATTAAATTTTCAGGGAATTGTAGAGAGCTATGGGTGGTGCAGTGGTTAGCGCTGTTGCCTCACAGCAAGAAGGTTCTGGGTTCGAGCCCAGCGGCCGGCGAGGGCCTTTCTGTGTGGAGTTTGCATGTTCTCCCCGTGTCTGCGTGGGTTTCCTCCAGGTGCTCCGGTTTCCCCCACAGTCCAAAGACATGCGGTTAGGTTAATATGGGATGGCCTTGGGCTGGGGTGCCCTTGAGCGAGGCGCCTAACTCCCGACTGCTCCCCGGGCGCTGTTAGCATGGCTGCCCACTGCTCTGGGGGTGTGTGTGTGTGCTCATTGCTCATGTGCGTGTTCACTGCTTCAGATGGGTTAAATGCAGAGAGGAATTTCACAAGTGCGTGATGAATAAAGTTGTGCTTTTTCTTCCTTTCTTTAAAAAAGTAGCACACCACCAGTGAAAGCCATTATTCAGAAACGTTAAACACCGATAAAAAGAACTGAAGAATATCCCGTAACTGAAGAGCGAGACTTACAAAAAATCCAAAACAAACACTCAGAAATATTAATTAGACTATTTTGGTATTAATATCCTAACATACATCAGACCAGATTTTTTTGTGAACTGGGATGATGCCAAGAATAAAATCTGTAAAATGAACAGCAGCTTGAACAGATGCAGGAGGTTTGCTTCCCTTGTATTGAAGGAAACACAAATTTGTCCATCTCAGCTGGTAGCTTTCGTGTGATAGAGGAGAGTTAGCTAGTGGGTGCGAATTTGCAAGACCAAATTGGAGGAGGAAAAACCTGTAAATCCAAAGATTAGAAAAAAAAAAAACTGTGCAAACTTTTGACTTAATTTGGACAGGAAAGGCAGACTCTTATGGAGAAGATTCTGTGCCAGACAGAACACTGAAAGAAACTGGCTCACTCCCAAGTCCTACTCTGTAACACTTTTTAATTATATTAACACTCACAGTAAATATTTTACTGGATCCGGAGCCTATCTCGGTAACACGGGGTGAAAAGCAGGAGTACGCAATCGCTCATACCTAGAAACAATTTCTCTTAGCGAATCCACCTACTGGTATGCTTTGATAGTTGGCGGGGAAAACCCACACGGACACGTGGAGAAGATGCACAGAAACTCTGCACAGACAGTAACTCGTGCTCAGGATCGAACCCAGAACCCTGGATCGCTGAGGTAGAGATGCTACCCGCTATGTCACCATCATGTTAACCTGAATAAAACATACTGTTGTAAAAAATTTTACAAAATATTGATTATGGATACAACAAGCAATAGAGAAGGAATTAAGAAACCAACAGGATACTTTAAAAGGGCGTTTCTTTATATGGACGGAAACGCCGCGTGAAAAAATTATGCATTCGGGCCCTTCTCCATGCCACCAAGTAGGGCTGCAACGATTCACCACAGTGCACCGAAAATCGACTTCATACCTGTTGTACCGATTATCGATCCATGTAGCTGTATTTTCGGTTCAATTCGGCGACATTTTTCATTTCAATTTTTACTGATTTATAAATGCACTTTTACCGCGTAACCATTACACTTACATTGCTAAATCGATGCGAGAACGTGATCGGCTGGAATAGAGCACAGCTCATCTCATCTCATTATCTCTAGCCGCTTTATCCTTCTACAGGGTCGCAGGCAAGCTGGAGTCTATCCCAGCTGACTACGGGCAAAAGGCGGGGTACACCCTGGACAAGTCGCCAGGTCATCACAGGGCTGACACATAGACACAGACAACCATTCACACTCACACCTACGGTCAATTTAGAGCCACCAGTTAACCTAACCTGCATGTCTTTGGACTGTGGGGGAAACCGGAGCACCCGGAGGAAACCCACACGGACACGGGGAGAACATGCAAACTCCGCACAGAAAGGCCCGCACCGGCCACGGGGCTCAAACCCGGACCTTCTTGCTGTGAGGCGACAGCGCTAACCACTACACCACCGTGCCGCCCTAGAGCACAGCTTTGCTTCTAAATAAAACGTGGAATTTGATGGGTTTGGGTCCTTGCTCTTGTCCAATCAGAGTAGTCGACACTTTACATGGCAACGCTGTTGCTGGGCACCAAAATGACGGAAACGAAGCTTAAAGATCCTTCATCTCATATTAAATTGAAAGTTTGGCGACATTTTGGGTTTCGAGAAGACATGAAGGACATTGCAACGTGCTGCACGTTATGCTGATGTGAAGTATAAGGTAGGGTCGACTACAAACCTCGCAAATTATTTAAAGCGAAAACGCAACATGGATGTAAGCGAAGTAAGTGCCGCCGAATTGAAAACTGAAAGTGTTACGAAAGTAGTAAAACCAGATACGCGGGGACCGTTAAAACTGACCGATGTTGTCAACAGACCAAAACTGTATGAAACTAGAAATAAAGCTATTTTGAAGGCTGTTGGTGGCTGCCTCGCTTATGATATGCGGCTAGACTCTACCGTACAGAATGATGGGTTTAAAAACGTCATAAATGTCCTTGAGCCAAGATATTCCATTCCTAGCAGGACATATTTCAGCAAATGTTCAGGAATTCATCATCAATTCAAGTTGCCAAAACATCCTTATTGTAACTTATTTTAAGCATTTTACACTTACATATCCTGGTCCCTCATCAGCATTTGGAAAGTTTTCATCTTTCCAGAAAAATTTCAATGGGATTTTACTAATTAAACTTTAAAATCTGAGGTTTGTTTGCCCTTTATATTTAGTTGCAGAATCGAAATGAATCGAATCGGTGTCTTAGTGAATCGTTGCAGCCCTACCACCAAATACAGCTGAGAGCTTGATTGGTTAGTGAGCTGCAATAATAAAACAGGGAAATACTTTCACTTTTTTTGGGCGGCACAGTAGTGTAGTGGTTAGCACTGTCGCCTCACAGCAAGAAGGTTCTGGGTTCGAGTCCAGTGGCCGGCAAGGACCTTTGTGTGTGGAGTTTGCATGTTCTCCCCGTGTCTGCAAATCTTATTGAACGGGAGAAAAGTATTTAAAAAAAAAAAAAAAACGCTGCTGTGGTCATCACTATCGTCTTGCAATAGGACCAGTTTGGATGGCAAAACCAGTGCTAATAATACCTTCAATTTAACTGGCCCTTTGTCACTGGTTCTGTTCATAATCTTTATGGACAGAATTTCTAGGCGCAGCCAGGGGCCGGAAGGAATCCTGTTTGGGAACCACAGGATTTCATCTCTGCTTTTTGCAGATGATGATGTCCTGTTGGCTTCTTCAAACCAGGACCTTCAGCATGCACTAGGGCGGTTTGCAGTCGAGTGTGAAGCAGCTGGGATGAGAATCAGCACCTCCAAGTCCGAGACCATGGTTCTCGACCGGAAAAGGGTGGCTTGCCCTCTCCAGGTTGGTGGAGAAGTCCTGCCTCAAGTGGAGGAGTTTAAGTATGTCGGGATCTTGTTCACAAGTGAGGGAAGGATAGAGCATGAGATCGACAGGTGGATCGGTGTGGCCTCCGCAGTGATGCGGTCACTTTACCGGTCCGTCGTGGTGAAGAAGGAGCTGAGCCAAAAGGCGAAGCTCTCGATTTACCGGTCGATCTACGTTCTGACTCTCACCTACGGTCATGAGCTTTGGGTAATAACCGAAAGAACAAGATCACGGATACAAGCGGCCGAAATGAGTTTCCTTCGGAGGGTGGCTGGGCGCTCCCTTAGAGATAGGGTGAGAAGCACAGTCACTCGGGAGGAGCTCGGAGTAGAGCCGCTGCTCCTCCACATCGAGAGGAATCAGCTGAGGTGGCTCGGGCATCTCTTTCGGATGCCTCCTGGGGAGGCATTCCAGGCATGTCCCCCCGGGAGGAGGCCCCAGGGAAGACCCAGGACACGCTGGAGGGACTATGTCTCTCAGCTGGCCTGGGAACGCCTCGGTGTTCTTCCCGAGGAGCTGGCCGAGGTGTCTGGGGAAAGGGAAGTTTGGGCTTTCATGCTCAGACTGCTGCCTCCACGACCCGGCCCCGGATAAGCGGAGGAAGACGAGACGAGACAATAAGATCTATTAATCATGCCAAGAGTGTTAAAAAAGAAAAAAAAGTTTTGAGTGAGAAAAAGAAGGGTTCATTTCTAGCTTTACTGGCAGTGAGCATCAGGTTGCTTCCATCCTCAAAATTTCAAAGACGGCAGTTCAAAAGAACAAGGTCAAGCAGCAGACATCGGGGACAACAAAGTTACAGACTGTCAGAGGGCGAAAACGACTCTCTGCTGACCAGAATGATTGTCAACTCCTTCAAACGTCACTCAACAACCATAGGAGAACATCGAGTGACCTACAAAAAGAATGGCAAATAGCAGCTGGGGTTAAGTGCACGGCAAGGACGGTTCGAAACAGGCTCCTCCGGGCAGGTTGAAGTCATGCAAAGCTAGAAAAAAGCCCTTCATCAACAAGAAGCAAAGAAGAGCCAGGCTGAGGTGTGCTAAAGACCATAAGGATTGGACCGTAGAAGACTGGTGTAAAGATGTCATCTTTGATGAGTCCAATTTTCAGCTTTGAGGACTGGGTTTTCCAGCAGGACCATGCTCCAAACCACACAGCCAGGTCAATCAAGGTGTGGATGGAGAACCACAAGATCAAGACCCTCTCATCTCCAGACCTGAACCCCATTGGAAACCTCTGGAATGTGATCAAGAGGAAGATGGATGGTCACAAGCCATCAAACAAAGCTGAGCTGATTGAATTTTTGCATCAGGAACGACATCAAGTTACCCAAGAGCAACGTGAAAGACTGGTGGAGAGCATGCCAAGAAACATGAAAGCTGTGATTTTAAATGTCAGGGTTATTCCACCAAATATTGATTTTCTGAACTCATCCTAAGTTCAAACATTAGTATCGTGTTGTTTAAAACTGAATATGATCTTGATTTCTGTGTAGTATTCAAGGTCTGAAAACATCATCTTTTTTGTTATTTTGACCAGTTATTTTCTGCAATTAAATTCTCTCAGCGACAATATTTTTATGTGGAATTTGGGGGAAACGATGCCAGTTTTGTTTTCTTCCATAAAATGTTCATATTCCTCAAACACATACGTATAAATAGTGAAACCAGAGAAACTGAATTCTGCAGTGGTCTCTTAATGTTTTCTAGAGCTGTATAGTTATGTTTGTAGTGAGAATTTGCTCGCCTGAGGTCATGACTCAAACAGAATTTGAAAATAAAATTCTATCAGCCAGTTATATTTATATGGGTCCGTCTCAGAAACTGGTCTCTCATTTGGGACATTATGGTCAAAAAATACATTTTCAAATTTTACTTTTTTTTTTTTGCATTTACCCAACACTCAATATTTCTTTTGTCATGTTTAATAAGAATAAAGATAGTATCTTGCTTTATCTGGCCTCCACTGTGGAAAATGATTTTGATTACAATTCAAATGCTTTTGTAAAACTGATTTACATATAAAATAACTACATCATGAAGAATTAAAGCCCCTCCTTCACAAATGAGTGAAACTATTGAATAAATTTCCTCTTTTTGATTGCTTGGTTTAAAAACGCCAAGTTATGATGACTGAATTGATTATTCACTTAAATATGAATAATATGATACATTTTGGGTATTTGATATGGCGAAATAGGACAACAGGACACAATGGAAAAATCAAGAACACACTGGAAAGATGAGAATAATGGCGGTGGTAAAAGAACAGCGACTGTACCGGCTGAAGGTCGCGCGGGTCTCTGCTGCGGCGCGCGAGCAACGGGACATCACTACCGCACCGGACGGAGCGCGAGGCGGGGCAAAATGACTGGCCGTAGATTCTATCAAAAGTTCGATCTAAATTGACCATGGTTGCAAAACATTGGCCAAAAATATGCAA
The DNA here is from genome assembly GCF_027579695.1 of Neoarius graeffei. Lineage (NCBI taxonomy): Eukaryota > Metazoa > Chordata > Actinopteri > Siluriformes > Ariidae > Neoarius > Neoarius graeffei. The sequence continues at coordinate 66,110,053 of NC_083572.1, forward strand.
ACACTACGAAATATGAACGCAAGATGAAAAAGAAACATTCTATTGCCTTATACTGCAAGACTAAAACAAAATAAAACTGTCAAAAGTCACCTTTTCAGTGATAACGTCCGAACAGATCACTCGCGTAACAGAGAGACCGCAAATGAAAGCACGATCAACTTCTAACTGTTGGAGTGGAAAATTCCATTCTACACATGCACACAAATAACACGCTACGGTAAAAAAATAGACCACAACTCATTTTATAGCTCAGAAATTCAGACAAGACCAGCTACCATCGTAACATATTCTGTAAGAAACACATTCTATACCTAACTTTCAGCTTTCGTTTAAAAAAAAAAAAAAATCGCAGATTTATAACTAAATTGTTATATGGCGTAGTGATTTTAAGTTACTACTTTTGGTGAGGTCGTGACCTTGACCCTGAGGCTTTCTGTTTAGACCAAAGCACACGATCGTATTGGTTTTGGGTTTGCGGAAAATGGAGTTACAACGGTGATCAAATATTTTGCATGATGTTTTATTACGGTTAATGATTATTCTGTGAGCGCACCGATCCTTAGGTGTATAAAGTTACAACTTAAAATACAATTAGTGATAACTGTAGACTTTTCAGTGGACTACAACCTTTTAAAGGGAATGCGATGGAGTCAACCATTTATCATGTCCCAGATCAAGACGCCATTTTTCCACAAATCTGCAGAATTTTTTTGCCAAATTCTGAATAGAGTATTCATATCAAAGATTTAGTTTTATCTGTATTATTTCTTTCATCATTTTATTTCAAATTAAAGCCAACATCACCATTCACGGTGGTGTAGTGGTTAGCACGGTCACCTCACAGCAAGAAGGTCCTGGGTTTGAACCCAGTGGCCGGTGAAGGCCTTTCTGTGTGGAGTTTGCATGTTCTCCCCGTGTCTGCGTGGGTTTCCTCCAGGTTAATATGGGACGGTTTTGGGCTGAGGTGCCTAAAGGCCTCTGCATGCTCTTGCAACAAGGCTTTCGCAGATAGCTTTTCGCAGACAGTTGTAATTTATTGTTGAGCGGGGGAATAGGCGTGCGCGATGTTATTCACCGGCACAACGCAAGGGGGCGCGAAGTCGCTAGGAGTAGTTGGTGGGTGTGGTTAGTGGAGTGTTTATCCTCCGGTTACTTATAATGACTAGAACTTTTTTTTTTTTAATAATGACTAGAACTGGAGTCGTATAGATGTACGTACTTCCTCAATCAACCGCTCTTCATGCTGCTCCATCTTCGCTCGTGTTTTTAAAAATGCCGGTCGTGAAAACAAAACAAACCGGGAAAGTAGGGAAGCGGAAGTGCGTGTACAGCGGATGTAGAGTGGACCAATCAGAGCCCTCTTGTCTGCGGCGCTGTCTGCAAGGCTTCTGCGGTGGTCACAATTTTTGGGAGGTGCGCGCAGAGCGTCTGCGAAGGTGGGGGGGCTACGCAGACACTGTCTGCGAGGACTGGGTTGTCAGCATAAATTGGCCTTAACTCCCGATTGCTCCCCGGACGCTGTTAGCATGGCTGCCCACTGCTCTGGGGGGGTGTGTGTGTGTGTGTTCACTGCTTCAGATGGGTTAAATGCAGAGAGGAATTTCACAAGTGTGTGATGAATAAAGTTGTGCTTTCTTTCTTTTTCAAACCCGTATAGTTTATTGACTGAGTATATTTAGTGGGGTACCCTCACAGTCCCCAGTTTCTGAGACAGACCCTGATATAAACGAGTTTTAGTGGCATAAATAACACGTAAAGGCAGATTCTACGTGAGAGCTTCAGCAGAAACGTCATCACCACCGCCATCTTGAAGAGGGCAAATTTCATACAGATTTAGCCTAATTCACAACGTCAGTTAAGACTTAGTCTACGCACTGTCCAGCATTTGAATGTTATAATGGCTAGGACAACAAAACGAGAACAACTCCAGGGAAACATGAAGTGGTCAAAAATGAAATTAATTATAAGTGAGTCGTCCCATATTGTTTCAATGGCTTACGATTACTTTAGCCCCTTCCAATATGGCGGACGCGTTGCCATATTATAGCAGCTAGCATGCACTGTGTTTCTACGGTAAAGCAGCTTTATAGTGATGAGTTAAACAGACCGGGTTCACTCATTCCCTCTAACCCGACCTCATGCTGTATGCTAAAGCTAAAAACAGGACAGACAACAGCCCTCACAATCACTTCGCCATATTAGTGAGGACACAGGATAGCATTCCAGCAGCTAGCTAACCTGCTAAATGTCTTTGAACTTAAAAGGCAATAATTCCTGCGTTCACCTTAATTCCTTGCAAAACAGTAACGTTATCTTCTTCGTTCAGACCGAAAGATACTTTCCTCCCCGTGCTTTCTGTGCCTCCCATGTCCTGCAAAAGAAACAAATAACCTGCTGTACGGTCACGCTCACAGCTTGCTCGGACAGTAGGGGTGACTTTGCGACACAGGACGCTGATCTCCAAATCCAATGGCGTGTTTCTGTCGCGTCACGTGATGCTGCGGTGTTCTATGGGAAATGTAGTGAAAATCAAGATGTCGCCCAAAACTGTCCCGATCATCAACTTTTAAAGTGCCATTCCACCATTGGATGTATTTTTTTTGGCATAAAATACAATATATTTTATGACAACATGACTAGACAGAGAAATCTTTTAGCTTCAAAATGATATATCAAACATAATTTTTTGACAACGACAAGTACACTAAGTAGGGCGGCACGGTGGTGTAATGGTTAGCGCTGTCGCCTCACAGCAAGAAGGTCCTGGGTTCGAGCCCCGTGGCCGGCGAGGGCCTTTCTGTGTGGAGTTTGCATGTTCTCCCCGTGTCCGCGTGGGTTTCCTCCGGGTGCTCCGGTTTCCCCCACAGTCCAAAGACATGCAGGTTAGGTTAACTGGTGACTCTAAATTGACCGTAGGTGTGAATGTGAGTGTGAATGGTTGTCTGTGTCTATGTGTCAGCCCTGTGATGACCTGGCGACTTGTCCAGGGTGTACCCCGCCTTTCACCCGTAGTCAGCTGGGATAGGCTCCAGCTTGCCTGCGACCCTGTAGAAGGATAAAGTGGTTAGAGATAATGAGATGAGATGAGAAGTACACTAAGTAACTTTAAAAACGCACATTGATAAAACTTGCTGAGTTTATCTCAAGAAGAAAAGAAATATATCACAATGGAAAAATAACTTCGTTCCGCCCGAATAAGTTCCAAATCTGTGCTCAAATCAGAATTAAATCCCGCTTTTCCACTACAAACGCGGCTGAGTTGGGCTGAGCCGTGCCGTGCTGAGTCGAGCTGAGTGGGGCTGTTGGAGTTGCATTTCGACTACAACCGCGCTGAACCGTGCTGGCTGGAAGTGGGTGGACACATTGGGTGGAGTTAGCGAAAGTGGGTGGACGTCACGTGATGTCGTTAAGCAGCGCAAACAGTGACATCAGTGATCTTTTAAGCGGTAGTCTCACGACCCGGATAGTAAACAATAAACATGGAGGACATGGAGTCGTTAGTGTTGCTGGTCTTGGTGCTGTGGCTTGTTGTCACCGACAACGCCAACAGATACTGGCAAGAGCGTATAGATGAGGCGAGGCGCATAAGGCTTCATAATTCTCGTAATTCTTCTCCTTCCGGGTTTACGGTGTTTACAGATCCCAGCGCGCTCGCGGGGCGTGTGTGGGCATGTGAGGACACTCCTCCTCACCAATCAGTGCACAGGGGAGTGTCTGCTCACGCCCCCAGCCTCACTCGGCACGGTTTGGCTCGCTTCAGCCCCACTCCAAAACCGTGCGAGTTTTAGGGGCTAAGCAGGGCTGAAGCGAGCTGAGTCGTGCTGGTTTTTGGTAGTCGAAACGCGAGCCGTGTCGGGCTGAAGTGAGCTGAAGAGAGCTGAAGTGAGCTGAAAAAGGGTAGTGGAAAAGGGCCATAAGGGAGTTGTACTCAATAACGTACAATATGACTCGGGTAGTCAATGACATGGACAGGCTTTAATTTTCAAACAAATTTTGCATACACTGTACACACACAATCTTGCCTATAAATACCCGGGGGAAATGATGGGAAAATTGTCATTATTGAAGATGCCACGCCTAAGCCAAAATCAACGTGAACAGGCCATCGGGATGTTGCGTGCCGGAAGTACACAGACAGAGGTCGCCCGGCACTTCGGTGTTCATCATTCGACCATTTCCCGTTTGAGTCAGCGTTACAGACAGACAGGGAGCACCAGGGATCGTCCACGCCCTGGTCAGCCTCGAGTCACGACGCCAGTTCAGGATCAGCACATCAGGCTAGCTCACCTCCGTGACAGATTCCTGACACCCTCAGTCACTGCTGCTGAGACCCCTGGACGACACGGACCCAGAATCTCCAGCATGACGGTCCGAACATGGACCAACTGTCACTTTGAATTTTTTTATTGTGAATTAATTCTTGAGTTTGACAATAAATGTCCTTTATCGATGTTTCAAGATGTGTGTGCATTACATACAATATCATAAATTTCAAATATATGGGGGCGTCGTGGCTCGGGTGGATGGGGCACCGTGCCGTGGATCCGGGCGACCCGGGTTCGGTTCCGGCCCGGGGTCATTTCCCGATCCCTCCCCGTCTCTCTCTCCTGCTCATTTCCTGTCTCTACACTGTCCTATCCAATAATAAAGGTGAAAGAAAGCCCAAAAAATATATTTAAACAAATATATGCATGGATCTAAAGTGATATCATGTTGAATTCCATTGTGTGTTTTTAAAGTTACTTAGTATATATTAATTTTGCGACCAAAGTCACCTACCCTTTTAATTTCCGCACGGTAGTGAAACGTGATGTCATCGGCAGGTTCCCCTTCTTGTGTACCACGTCACGTGTGACGTGGCACAGATTATCAGCAATGGCGGATAGAACGCGATTTCCACTTGTCGATTGCTGTGCCGATATTCACCATCGACCGTCTCCTTTGGGCATCACTTGCTATTTTCCTTCGCTTCTTTTCCGAAGCTGACAATCGCGTTCTATCCGCCATTGCTGATAATCTGTGCCACGTCACACGTGACGTGGTACACAAGAAGGGGAACCTGCCGTCACGTTTCACTACCGCGCGGAAATTAAAAGGGTAGGTGACTTTGGTCGCAAAATTAATATACTTGTCGTTGTCAAAAAATTATGTTTGATATATCATTTTGAAGCTAAAAGATTTCTCTGTCTATTCATGTTGTCATAAAATATATTGTATTTTATGCCAAAAAAATACATCCAATGGTGGAATGGCACTTTAAAAGAAAGCACAACTTTATTCATCACACACTTGTGAAATTCCTCTCTGCATTTAACCCATCTGAAGCAGTGAACACACACACACATACCCAGAGCAGTGGGCAGCCATGCTAACAGCACCCGGGCGGGGAGCAGCCTCACTCAAGGGCGCCTCAGCCCAAGGCCGTCCCATATTAACCTAACCACGTCTTTTGAACTGTGGGGGAAACCGGAGCACCCACACACAGACATAGGGAGAACATATGTAAAGTCCACACAGAAATGCCCTCGCCGGCCGCTGGGCTCGAACCCAGAACCTTCTTGCTGTGAGTGCCACCCTTAGGGGAGATGGCTGATATAATAGTTAGCAGGGCCGAGCTGTCATGTCATTCAAAAAATAAAAACAGATCAAATTGGGTGGCGCGGTGATGTAGTGGTTAGCACGGTCGCCTCATAGCAAGAAGGTTCTGGGTTCAATGTCACTCTAATCATATTGTCATTTTATTTATTTGCCATATTTTATCTGCTGCCTTTTTTTTTTTTTACTTTGTTACTGACAACAGGCCTGCCATTGTACATTGTACATCTCATCTCATTATCTCTAGCCGCTTTATCCTGTCCTACAGGGTCGCAGGCAAGCTGGAGCCTATCCCAGCTGACTATGGGCGAAAGGCGGGGTACACCCTGGACAAGTCACCAGGTCATCACAGGGCTGACACATAGACACAGACAACCATTCACACTCACATTCACACCTACGCTCAATTTAGAGTCACCAGTTAACCTAACCTGCATGTCTTTGGACTGTGGGGGAAACCGGAGCACCCGGAGGAAACCCACGCGGACACGGAGAGAACATGCAAACTCCACACAGAAAGGCCCTCGAACCTGGACCTTCTTGCTGTGAGGCGACAGCGCTAACCACTACACCACCATGCTACCCACATTGTACATAATACACTGTTTTTTTTTGTAATTTTATTTTCTTGCTCTTTTAATGTACCGCTCTTCGCCCTTCTAATTGCCCTTCGGGGATAAATAAAGTTTTGTCTAAATCTAAGTCAAACCCAGCAGCCGGCGGGGGCCTTTCTGTGTGGAGTTTGCATATGTTCTCCCCATGTCTGTGTGTGGGTGCTCCGGTTTCCCCCACAGTCCAAAGACATGCGGTTAGGTTAATATGGGACGGCCTTGGGCTGAGGCGCCCTTGAGCGAGGCACCTAACCACCAACTGCTCCCTGGGCGCTGGTAGCATGGCTGCCCACTGCTCTGGGGGTGTGTGCGCGCATTCACTGCTTCAGATGGGTTAAATGCAGGGAGGAGTTTCACAAGTGTGTGATGAATAAAGTTGTGCTTTCTTTATTTCACATGATTGGCTGATTGAATAATTACATGAATAAACTCTCAGATTGTATGTCTGGAAAGAACATTACTCAAAAGGACTCCTGATAGAACCGTTATTGGTTTTGCAAGAAAGGGGTAACACTTTCACACGTTTCCCATGTTTGGTATTCGGATGATTAAGGACTTAAAACACACTTCGACATCATTCTTATTATGACACTGAGAATATATTGTTCAGCCTTGAAAGTAGACAGCCTTTCGGTTTCATAAAATCAGTGAAATTTAGTTCTCTCTCTGAAATTTGGTCATTCTGATATATGTTTATTTCTATAATATCTAAAAAAAAAAAAAAACCCAGGCCATTCTGTGGCTGGGAAGTTATTTAATGTGAGGGGATTCCCTAGCGAATAATGTGCATGAAATGGCCTGCTTCGCACAGTCAAGCAGACAGAGGAAGTCCATGTGCGCATGCGTACTGTAGGTTGACCTTAATTATCGTCGTCTTTTTCTTTTGGGTTTTCCAGCAGCTGGCATCCACAGTGTTGCATTACTGCTATCTACAGGTTTACCTTGACATTCACTGAAGCTTGTGCACTGCATATTTTTTTAATGTTTGTCATATTGTGTTCAAAATAGTACTGGAAATGAATATCCAGGTTTCACAGGGTGTTACCACACAGTAACAATTTTTAATGACTAATTTCAGTCACTATTTTTACAAAACCAGCGTTCAGATGTAGGATGCCATGAGGTGCAACGTGCACTGCCACAGTAAACAGGCTATATGACAACAGGCAGGAAAATATACAACAGCTTTTGCATCTATGTACATACATGGAAAAATAACCTTTTTACGAATACTGTATGACAGCATTTTGTGGAAATAATCCAGTTTTCTAAATGTAATATTTTATGCACTATTATTGTGCTCCGGCCTTCCAGGGAGAGATTTATACTTGATTAGAAAGAAGTCTTTTTAGTAACTGTGAAGTGGGGCCTGGTTTAAAAAAAAAAAAACAAAAGCGCATCTTAAGTGTTAGTGAGTGCTTTAAATTATGCTCAGCTTACCATCTTAGTCCTCGATAACACAGGTAGTGTGCATTGTTCTAAGGCAGGAAATTCACTCATTCAGCCAAAACAAATACACACAAAATCTCAGAACTCTGGCCAGTTTTCATTCTATAAATATAAAAGATCTGGTGTTGCCATCACCCATAAATAACCCTCTATATGTCGATGTAAAATATGCAGTGTATGTTGTAAGGCTTGGGTATGTTATTAGAGCTCAACAATGATTTCACAATACAAAAAGTGCACAAAGATTAAAAGTCAAATATACATTTTTGGTCATTAAAGCCCAGCCATTGCTGCAGAAACAGCATGACGGACCAAAAAAAAAAAACTTGTTCCTTTTTATGCTGCTTGGTTTGTTTCTCAAAATGGAATGATAATGGAACAGGGTAAAAATATAACAAGCATAATCACTAAAATAAAAATAAAAAGTGAACCCAGAAGCAGTTGATCTGAGCACAGTTCAGCACAATATATCCAAATTTTTTCCTCCTTCTATGATTTTGGGGGGGGACCCTCATTACAAAGTTTTTTTTTTTTTACAATACCCGTTCTGCAGCTCATCATTCAGCAAATTCTGTCTCATCTCAATTACAGCCGAGCCATCTGTGTTCCTGACTATTTCTTCAATAATACTCTAGGTACTGTACAGGCCCCATAATGCACTGGTGCTGCAGCTGAAAGTGTACAGGAGTATTTAAAGATCACTAATTAAAAAAAACAAACAAAAAAAAAACATAGCAACCTTGACTGAGCACAGAAACCGTCATATACTGAGCTGTCATGCAAGCTGAGCTCAAACCCAAAGCATATTCATTGCGTTAAAGGGAATGCAGTTTATTGGGTGAGGGTCAGTCATTAAGTTGGTCAAATATGGCCAATCCTTTTGTTCTCCAGTCCATCCTGGTCCATCCTCTAGGCATTGAGCACCCTCCATCGGTCACTGTCGATGCTGTTGATGCTGTGTCCAGTTCCATAGGGGCCAGACACCACGTCGTCCAGATAAGCCCCTGAAGTGTCTATCTGTGTGCTGGAGTAGGAACTGTGCTCCAGCTCCTTCCTATTGCCCAGACCAGAGGAGGAAGTGTGAGGCAGGTGCACATCAGGCTCGTCCGGCTCGTCTATCTGAGACTTGTAGGAGAACAAGATCTTTGGCTCGGAGCTGAAGTCAAGATGGATATTGAGAAGGAAAAAGGGAGAGGAAAAAAAAATATGCAGGATCTTACAAGGATGCAATGTTGATTTACTATAGTTATAAACTAGAACTGCTGCCTAGGCAGGGGTTGGCAATATTTCAAAAATATGATATTTTAAAGACATTTTTCTGATAGCGCAATGTTTAGATATATAAATAGCACAACACACTTATTTGTGTTTGATTTACACACTCTAGGCTCTAGACTTCGTTCTAGCTTTGTTGGCAGATGAGCACAGCCAGCTAAAAGTACACTTCTGACATACACTCGTCAGAAACTAAGGCTACATCCACACGACAACGGCAACGAGATTTTATTTAAAAAATTATCGCGTCCACATGGGCAACGGATCAGTAAAATATCAGGTCCATATGGCAACACAACGCTTGCTGAAAACGATGCAATACACATGCCACACCTCTACGTGCGCTGTAAGACGGTCCCATCGGAGACGCCAGAACAATAGAAGAAGGACGCATGCGCATAAACCCCTTCTTCTACCTGGTGTGAAGCACTCACAGGAACAAACACACAACAACAAGAAGAAGATGGCTGCGACTACGTGAGGAAATCGTGCCTTCTGTGTGTACAAATTAGTTTTTATTAGTGTGCAGTTTTATATAACTTAATTTTCTTATTGTGTGTGAACATTTTGAAAAGCATTTTTATATAATTTATATAACTTTATATTGTGTGTGAACATTTTGAAAAGCAGTCTTATCCAATAAAAAAAAAGAAATTCAAGAAATGGTTCAGTTACTTGTTTATTTAAAAGAAAAGCTGTATACAAAAGTGAATGCAATGCAGTGGTTCATACAAAACAGCGAGAGTGCTGCTTGTTCTAGTCATGTGGTTGTGACGTCATCGTAAACAAATCCGTTCTACTCATCCAGATGACTTCGCAACGGCGCTGTTGCCAGATTTTTCCACTCTGGAACCCGTTCTCAAAAAATATCGTTTTGGGGCACCCAAAACGTCGGTGCCGTGTGGACGCCAGGCCGAAACGATAAACAATTTTATCAGATTCACCTGAATCCGTTGCCGTGTGGACAGGGCCTAATTCCTTCTGAAGTCATCCCCCCCGTCACCTTGTCTATCGCTAGTGTGACCGTTGGGCAGATGGTTAAAAATCTGTGTTCCTTGGATTCCTGGCTCAGCCAGGAGCTTTAAGAATGAAGTTAAGGCTCAGCACTGATGGAAAAAAAGCCATTTTAATTTATTCTAAATCAACTACTGCTCTAACATCAGATGATGACGATCTACATGAATTTATAGTAGCTAGAAAACCATCTCAAGATTCAGAAAGGAATGCTAAAAGACTAAAGGCAGGGAGAAGGAGATTTAAAAAAAAATAATTTAGTCCTGCTGGGTCAAGGCCTGATCTAGGACGGGGGTTCTCAATATTTTCTACTTTAAGGCCCACCTATTCATACTTGCAACGAGTTAAAAAAGATCCACAATTATTTTGGCTCATCTATTCTATTAGAATCTAATAATCTATTGTCAAGTGTATTAATGGAAGACATCACTCCCTGGTACAGATGGGAGCCCAGGGATTTTTTAAAAATGCAATAAAAACAAACCATTCAATTGTAGGTACTGTATTTAAAACTGTATGGATGTGCCAGAAGCCAATATAAAACCATGCATGCGTGAAACCAGGCATTCTCAGTCAAAAGGGATTAATGATCCAAAAGTGGATCCAAAAGTCTGGTCCATTAACACAAGAACTTATTGCCATGTTTGTGTACAGCGAACAAGCAAGTTATTAAAACCAAGACGTACACTCAAAAGAAGTGGATATCGAAACCACTCAATGGGATTAGATCATTACACGCTAACAAAGAAGGATTTTTCCTAAGAGTCGGAAAATTATCCATCCGTTGAGATGCCCAACATCTCAACGTGATAATGATGGCACTTCGCAAAGCCTTTATGAAAACAGCTTCCATATCTGTGCACGCTGATTGTGCTCAAATCAGTATCAGTGTTTCCCATAACAACTGGGTCCTACGGTAAGTGCACGCACAAGGCGCTCTGTGAGCGAGCGCCGTCACTCGAGCTGCGCCAGACTCAAGTACACAAAGGCGTGACAGTCAAGTGTTCACCTGCTGTACGACCACAACTTTTAGCTCAGGTGTATATCGCCATACATCGCCACCAAAATGCCTCATTTTCATTGATAACCCATGGCAAAGCATCGCGAGCTGTAGCGTGACCATAACTTAAAGGAGAACTGAAGGCAAATTTTTATTATCAAAATTCAAAATCAAAAATTTTGTAGCAAACAGATATGTAATACCTGTATCTACAGTATGTGTATGTATTAAAGGAGAACTGAAGGCAAATTTTTTTAAAACCAAAATTCTATTTCTCATTTTATTAAATATAGGAATGCATTTTTGATAGCTATTTTGTCGCTGCTATAGCAAGTTATGAGTGTTTGAAATACGTTCTGTAATATATCAGTCCATATGTCAAAGCAACTAGGGATGTTAACCGATGACCGTTTGACCGGTGGTTGACCGAATCAACGTCAACCGGTTAACTTTTTTTTGGTTGTCGGTTAAAAAAATAAAAATCAATCGTTTTGAAGCTGCCGATTTTGGAGCGGAGAACCTGGAATTCCGTGTTGTAAACGCTTGGGGCATGCCATACGGTGTAAGGACGACAGCTGACAAATCAGAAACACCCATTCAGTCATGTCCCGCCCTCCCGCCCCAGTTAAAGACAGCTGACAAATCAGAAACACCCATTCAGTCATGTCCCGCCCAGCTGCCACTCAGCGAAAGAAAACTGTAGACACCGGCTTTTTCGCTTACAAATTACTATTCTGTTTTTTTTTTTAATTATTATTAGAAGGCACATCGAGTTTAGTCCTGCCTTGGCCAGTGCATTCTGAAAGTATGTTTTGGTCTGTAGCCAACAATGCATGTTATTGCAGATCATATCTCTCCACACAAACTAAAGGCGCAGATGCCAACTTTTTTTTTGAATCGCGCAGATCCGTTTTTTTTTTTTTTTTGGGGGGGGGGCGTTGGAGTGTCTGATTGTAATTTCAAGGTGGATTCTGTATTAAAATTACTAAACAGGCGGGTGCCGTTGCAGTCCATGAGGCGTGGGGTGTGTGGGAGGAGGGCAGTGGATCGGGGGGCTGCGCGCGTTTGCGCGGAAGCAGCGCAATCAGTTTATTAAACTGTACATTAAAATTTTGCGCGGCTTCGGCGTGTGCGGCTTTCCGATTTGCTGTTTTCTTCTCGTGCTTGTACTTCCTGTGTTTCGTGGACTGTGGCGGCATTTGCTTATATGCAGAATTTGCTTTGATGAAGTTGTGGTCGGACGCTTGGGAAAGGAAGCTCGGATCTGCGCGATTCAGCTGTGGAGAGGGCGGCATCCGCCAAAAGGCGCGCCGTTTGCATCCCTGTAATAATTCCAATTCTAGAATTTTAAACTCATAGGTTAACCGACTTTAACCGGCTAATGAGGCTCGGTGGTCGGCCACGATTTTTTTTAGTTTTCGCCATCCCTAAAAGCAATGGGCGTAAACGAGATTCGCTGAGACCTGTGCGAGACATCGTAGGACGGAAGTAAAACGTACAGCGGAAATCAAAGTGACCGACATCTGCCAACGTTGTCAAAAGACGCGCGCGCCCTCTTTCGAATGCTGATGTAATCAAGCCAGAAGTTTTGCTTGTTTTGATAGCAATCAGGAAAGTTTGAAAAAAGTAGGCAGTAATTGTCATTTAAACTCGTTTGTGTGCAAGATTTCGTTTGGAAAACAGTTTTCAAAATAGCAGCACTGACACCTGGCTGACACTTCACGTTTCGAAGTCTCGCACAAGTCTCGTGAAGATCGCGCAGATACATGACGCCTGCTGTGGACCAAACGAACTAAATTCAACATGGCTAAAAACCGAATAGGCTGATAAGTATAATATATAACTGCAATTTGTTTCCAATACGAGTCACAACATAAGGTTACTAAAACCGAAACGGAATTGAATAACACGTTAATTAAGAAATAAAACAAGTTTAAAAATGATGTATTAAAGGAGTTCTCCTTTAATAAGGAAGATGTGACGTTGGATGCAACCCAGCAACTGTATCCTACTATGAGTAAAAATTAGCTTCAACTTGGAAAAAAAAAAAAAAAAATTGCAGCCACGACCCACGAGTAAATTTAAAAAAAAAAAAAAAAAAACACAGCACACTGATCCACTAGTCTGTAAATCTTTACTTACCCAAAGAATCCTTTGAGGAATGTTACGTAGATGAGAGGCGCAAACATGGAGAAATAGAGGAATGTGGTGACATCAACACAGCTGTGATCAAACACAGGTTTAGTGAGAACCGAATAAATTCCATACCTCAACTAAGATCACCGTTTGTTGGTGAAAGAGGGTCTTACCACAGGCCTTCTATGATATTAGCACAGAGCAGAGCACTACCCAGACCCTGTACCATATTCAGCAGCGACAGAATGGCAGCATACACGTAAAAGCTCCTCTTAGCTACAGAGAAAGATGAAAGACAGATTAATAAATACTTGATCATATTGCTTAGTTCAGCTGATGTTATAGATAAAGGGTGAATAAAGAATAAAAGCTTCACCCACATGGCAATGATATTCTTTCTCTGATTGGGGTTTTGGGCAGAACAACGATCAGAGAATAAACCTGTAGGGGGAAAAAAAAAGTGACACAAATACCATACTTTTCAGGCCAACACGATCCCGTGTAAAAGACAGACCGCTCCTAACACCTGTCTGTTTAGAGAATCCGAATGAAAACAGCACTCTGTCGACCCCTTGTGTAGCCAAGTTTAGATTTTATCCCCTGTGGCCTGGCAGTGTATCTGACTACAAGTCGGATGCCGTTTACAATCTCGTTCCACACTTAGGCTAATGGAAAAATTTGAACTTATTTTGCTTTGTTATCCAAGTCGCAGCACACAAAGAAAGCCAAAGATAAAAAGTGCTTTGTAATCCAGAAAAAATAGTCAGGAATAAGGAGTGCTACAACAGGAAAATAATCAACAACAGGGTGTTCATGGTGTTACACTACCACCCTGAAGTTATCATTTTTCCAATAACAGCACATCCTGATGCGTTTTACTCCTCTGATTCCAGTCATTTGCCGATAGCTGCAATTTATTATTATTAAACAATGACAGCATAAGTTGTATCCATTTATAGTTCCGTTTAATCATGAAAAATGTCTGCAGAGCAAGTGAGTTCCTGTTATGACTTAGATTACACATAGTGCTCACTTCTCTTTTTTCTCTCTCTGGAAGGTAATAATAAAAACGTGCAGCTTGTCACGTTACCGAGAAACTTCAAAGCTCTCGGCCCTGAAGACCTTCCTGTCAGAAAACTTATTTACAGCTTTAATTCTGACTGTTACAAAGCAGAGACTTTGCTAAATAAGGTGTGCTAAATAAACGTCACACCACAGAAAACATCAGTAATAATCTCCATATCGTTCATTACGCATATTCTATAAATATGTTAAGGTGGAGGAGCCGCCGTACGGTCTGTGTGTAACTTGTTACTATAGAAACGGACAGAACTATAGCATATTCGAATGATCACATGAATAAAAACCTGCAATTTGTCTTGAACCTGGCGTTATTATCTGTGCCACGCTATTGTAGAAAATTAATCAACCTCTTCTGACCAATCAAATGTCACTGCTGTGGTACAAGTCAATTTATCAAAGCCAGTCTTAAATTAATCTATCCACGGGGCGGCACGGTGGTGTAGTGGTTAGTGCTGTCGCCTCTGTGCGGAGTTTGCATGTTCTCCCCGTGTCCGCGTGGGTTTCCTCCGGGTGCTCCGGTTTCCCCCACAGTCCAAAGACATGCAGGTTAGGTTAACTGGTGACTCTAAATTGAGCGTAGGTGTGAATGTGAGTGTGAATGGTTGTCTGTGTCTATGTGTCAGCCCTGTGATGACCTGGCGACTTGTCCAGGGTGTACCCCGCCTCTCGCCCGTAGTCAGCTGGGATAGGCTCCAGCTTGCTTGCGACCCTGTAGAACAGGATAAAGCAGCTACAGATAATGAGATGAGATAATCTATCCACATGCACTGGATATGAGCAATTGCACGCTCTGATTGGCTACTCTACTACTAGGCTATCAGCTCATATACCATGAGTAGAGAAAAACAAAATGGCAGAGCGTGTTGCTGAACCAATCGAGGACAAAATAAAAACTCTACTCGAAAACAAAACCCCAAAATTATCAAGTATTTAAAAGAAACAGAAATAGCTAAAAGAATATAGTCCCCCCCGGACAGCTTCTGTTCCACACTCCAGCCCAGTTGGTGGCAGTAACGCTCCTTTAAATTGGTTTGCCAACCACCAAAAAATCCTGAATAAGAACCCCCCCCCAAAAAAAGGAATAAAAGTATCATTTTTTTTCCGAGAATTATGATAGCATTTTTCACAAATTCCGACTGTCATTTCACCAGTTTGTTTACATTCTAAGCAAAAATTATTTTGTTGGATGTTTTGCATAAAGTTTTCATTTATCAGATTTGAAAAAAATTAAAATGCCCCGTTTCTCAAAATCCAGTGAATGTGGACAGAATAAAACAGTTATTCCACTCAATCTCATCGCACGTGGCGCACCGCGCCTTGTCGGCTATCAGCTCATGTACGACTCGCTTTCGTGGAATAACTTAAATAAAATAATAACAATCTCTGAGTTAACACAAACTGTCTTGTTACCAGGAAGAAGAAGCACGAGCTGGCCAACCAGAAATGTCTCCCTCCATGACCGTAGATATTGAAATCATCAGCAGAGAGATGCTGATCTGGGTACAGGATCTCCAGCGTACCCTGTAATATATAAAAATGCGTTCATACATTTATTCAACAAATATATATATATATTTCAGAAATATGCTCATTAACTGACTGCGATGTCTAAGTCCTCACTCTCACCTGTGTAACTGAGTAACCCAGTGCTAACACTGCAGTTATGGCCAACACCCTTTTGATGCTCGACTTACTCTCCAAATGACCTGCCGCAATAAAGCACAACATCACAAGTCTATAGTGAACACGGTCAGTCAGTCATAAGCCTTTTCAACGGATTCACACCAAAATGATTTCATTTAATGCTAAACAAATCCTATATCATAGTTAGGCATGGGAACGTTGTCTAGACTTCAGTCTATTACTGACAATGTTAATCATGCGCTCTATAGTGTTGTGGGTGAACAAGGAAGTATCTTCAGTCAGACTGATCAGCATACAGCGTTCCACTGAACGCCACAGAAAATCCTTCCTCCCTACTGCTGTCAGACTTTATAACTCCCTCTTTTATTACACACCCACACAATAAGCTGCTCTCCCTGTTCCTTTTTATGCCGCTTTTTTTGGCTACTCATTTGTACCTTGTTTATTTTACTGTGTTTATTACACTTAGCTTTATAGTAGCACTATACTTTCATATTATTCTTTATCCATTCTGTGCATATTCAACATTTCCTTCAGGATCAATAAAGCTTTCTGATTCGGATTACTGAAAACTATTTCCTAACTGAGCAGTTTCAGATTCAGGTCATATGCCTTCAAATCCCCACAGTTTCCCCAGATTAGTGGAGCCTACCGAAAGCCAGTCCTAATATGATAACGCTGAGCTCGATGGTCAACAGGAAGAAGCGTGTGATCTCCCACAGCACCTGGAAGCAGGACACAGCTCTTATCACTTTTTATTACTATACAAACAGCAATAAAAAAAGAACCCACAATGACTCAGCTTGAGTTGCTCTCCACCTTCTTTACCAACAGCATAACCAACTCTCAGGTGTGGAAAGTGTTAGACTACCTCTACAAAGTGAAGTGAAAGTTAAAAAAAAAAAAGGGATGTGTTCTTCAATTAGCGTTACGTGTGTCTAAAGATAGCTTTGGTCTAACAGTACATTGGTTTTCCACTTCAGCAGAACAATGGGACTCATGTGACAGCACCTGTTCTTCGTGCATGCGACTACATAGCTTCCATTAGGTCAGGGTTTTTCTTGTTTGTTTGTTTTTGCAGTAGGGTAGTTCTTCAGTAACAGACTTACATTCAAGGCAAAACGTGGTAACTTTAAGTTGCAGAACTCAAGATAATGGTATTAAATAAAGATTTCACACTGTATGGGGTTTCTTTTGACCCTTAAAAAAAAGCATAGAAAAATTGGATACTCTGGACGCAAAATCTTTTATGAGAAAAGAAAAGTCAGGAACAGAATTACGTCAGAAAAAAAACCCCCTGAACTTTCAATCTTAAAATTCAAACCAAGATTTCTCTGAAGCAACATTGCTATAACCAGTGTTGGGCACGTTACTTTCAAAAAGTAATTATAGTTACTAGTTACTTTTCCCAAAAAGTAACTGAGTTAGTAACGGAGTTACTTTGTCATAAAAGTAACTAATTACCAGGGAAAGTAATTATTCCGTTACATTTTGTGCCCCCCCCAAAAAAAAACAAATTCAATTAGTGTAATCATAATAAAAGTGAATGTTAAATGTGTTTAATGACTGAAATGGACACCTAACAGAACCAATTAGTAACGTTATCTACACTATAAATATTTTTGTGGGACAATGTGAGATAAGACATCTATCAAATTTAATATATTTTTGTAGTTATTAAAATTGTTACTAATTACTGGCCACTGACGAGGACAAACGCTTTGTTCCTCGACATAATGTGCATTGCACGTAGACACTCTTGCCTTTTATTTCAAGTAATGAAAAGTCCTGTCTGTATTTCCAATGTGAAAGCGCAGTGTTGGGCTGACCGCTCGCCATCGCTGTCTCTTCTGATTGAAAGTGTGTGCAGTAGTGCAGTAGGCGTGGCCTACCTACGTATGTTGTCCAAATCTACTCTGATTGGCTTACTGTGCCGTTGTCTCGCGTCTCCCCGCCCCACACTAAAGCAGAGGAAAAAAGGCTGAACGAGCAGCGTGCCAGATGAAAACAGCTTTAATAAAGTAACGCATAGTATTTTATTGTAAGTAACGGGAACGGCGTTATAACGATGTAAAAAGTAATTAGTTAGATTACTCGTTACTAAAAAAAGTAACGCCATTAGTAAAGCCGTTTATTTCTAACGCCGTTATTCCCATCACTGGCTATAACTGGGGTGATTATTTTTAAATATGGCCTTCAGTACATTTTGCCTTGGATTCCATACTTTAGCAAAATCACTGATCCAACAAGTTAAGGCAATCTTAACTCTTTACCCCTTAATGACAACCGCGTGTATATCCCATAACGACGACATATGACGCCGGCGTATATGCACCATAATGACGACATTTGACGACTCTGAATTTGCCTCTACATATGCATTTTACCCTTTACAGGTATCCCAGGTGAATATTTATGATAAAATGTATGAATTTTGAAAAGATAATTGAACAACGTTATATAAAGCATATTTATAAAGTTGCAGTAATCATTTATTGTCCACCAGTTGACATGAATTCTTCATGTAAAATGTGAAGATTGGTTTTCACACAGGTATTCCTCACCTTCCAGACACTACCTGTGAGTTGGTGAATGTTGAAATGTAACAGTGATTTTCGTATTCTGCGTCATGTCCTCTTTTCAAAAATGTATGATAAGTCATGATTGTTTCAACATAATAAAGGAGAAAACTGATATGAACAAAACCTTGTCTTTAGACTTTTTTTCTTGTAAATATGTTCTAAGGGTGAACAGTATATACATATACAAGAGTGGCTGTAGCAACTGCTTTAAGGGGTAGAGTGTTAATAATTTCATATTTTTGGCCTCTCTGCTGAAGAACTGC
Organism: Neoarius graeffei; assembly: GCF_027579695.1. Taxonomy (NCBI): domain Eukaryota; kingdom Metazoa; phylum Chordata; class Actinopteri; order Siluriformes; family Ariidae; genus Neoarius; species Neoarius graeffei. The sequence continues at coordinate 66,128,705 of NC_083572.1, forward strand.
CCAGTCATGTTATAAACAGAGGGGTCATATTAGCATATAGGCAACTTAAAAGAGATACGCGGAACCATGGCCTCATTTTTTGTTTATAAATGCCCTGAGACCTCAAGAATGGCACAGGAATAGTTTTAAGCGTTAACAATAAATCTAATACAGTAATTTTTACGATTAAAATGATTCATATAGGTAGCGGTCTGAGGGAATGACCTTGACATCTGTGACGTCACAGCAGGAAGGCTATTAGACTCATCACCATTTCCGCTATACTAAAACACAGAGCTGACTGCAACTCTGAGCCTCCATTTTGAGCTAATTTATCGCCATGCCATGTAGAGGTGTTGCTGGCTGGTGCAGCAACATGACAGAAGGTGGATTTACGTTGCATTCATGGCCCAAGAATGTTCAAACTGCAAAGATTTGGACGCGTTTTGCGAGAAATTCATGGGCGCATTTTAATACCGTACGAGACCTCTGATCTGTTGAGGAGCGTTGGCTATAAGCCCAGATTGAAAGAGGGTGCAGTACCAACAATTAAAGGAAAATAAAATGACAAGAAAAGGAAAGTAAGTCCAGTTGCACCAGTTCTTCCAGAGTGTGAGCCGAGCAGTAATGGCGGAGTACTCAGTATGGAGAAAATGGAGAATGAGTGGACCAACCGTCTGATTTCTCCGCTGGATATGCTCGCCTCAGCAGCAATATCTCGCCCTTACGTGGAAGAAGTGAACGAACGAAGAACTGAAAGCCAGATTTGTTTTGAAACAATCGGCCACAAGATCGGCCTTCAGGAAGCGAGAACACAGACGGCTAAGCTCCGACTCTCATTTGGTTACATCGCAACACTCGTTGTTTACCTGCATTTAGATTAATACATGTAACTTGTATTGTGTGTTTAAGTTACCGGTATAAGATTATTTAATTTGCTTCAGAATGTGATTGTCTCAGTTCATCTGAATATTTAATTAGCCTTTTACGTTTTATCAGTGAAAATGCATGCATGTACATGTATGTTGCGCAAGTTATAACGCCTATCCTGTTTTAATGAGAGTCACATGAGACTGTCAGTTCAATTCCATCCAATTCTCTAGACGGCTTTGTTCTCTGGCTTTATTTCGTAAGGTGGCCGACGTGTCACTATTGGATTCACTTTCCGATGGCTTGAACTGATACGGTTCTACATGTATAGCAGTAGCATGTACACACACTCCAATTTCAGGACTATCACAGTCAGATGTATTACTATCTGTGGAATCCAAAGAATCTCCAATAAATCCGAACGAAGAGGCCAATGCAACCACTCTCGCCTGCCGAGTCTGGCTTTGGTCTATAGCTGTCAAAGGCCTCGGCCTTATAACCAGTTACTGCAGTGATGTCACACACTCAGGGCTGGCTGGCTCAGTGGGGCAGCTCGAATACCAACTTTGCGGTCGATTTTAACTCTCAAAAATATATATTTTTTTATTCCCATTTATGCAGCATACAAGAGTCAAGGATAGAGATACTATACATTCAGAAATGTATTTAAAAATAAAGGTTCTGCATACCGGTATCTCCTTTAAAAGCTTAAAACTATTTAGATTTTCCAAATCAGTTAAAAGGCCAAAACAAGAACAAAAAAAAACAGGTAGTGTGTACATGCACACATGTTCACACACACGCAGATACTCAAGGAGTACTGTGGACCTCCACATTCATGCAATTACCTCATCAGCTAATCATGTGGCAGCAGTGCACTGCATGAAGTCATGCAGATACAGGCCAGTACGGTTGAGTAATGTTCATATCAACCATCAGAATAGGGAAAAAAAAGAATGGCGAGCTCAGTCAAGATGTTTACATGCACAAAATAGTCTGGGGTTTTGTATTTATTCTGAAAAAGACAATATTCCTACTTAGCTGTTTACACGATGAAGGAAAATAAAAATTCTACTAATGTTCCTGTTTACATGCAGCCGCACGTCTTGCAATCTGTTGTGTCGTTGGTTTGTGTACAACCATAGAGGAGCCATACACAGACCTGACTGTGAACAGGTAAGAGGCTGTATATCACAAACCGACAAAAAAAAAAAAACGTAATTAAGACCATTATTCCAAATGCGCTGTATATCTTTCCAAAGACTGCTCCTAAAGCCTGAATAATATCGGCATATCTCATACGTCTTAATTGGAAAATGTTAAATTCGGAAAAAGGCCAAATAATGGGATATGCTCTTTACATGCAAGCCTCAACGCCAGGCATTGCCTGAATGCCCGATTTGCCCGACCAGAAATATTTTAGCGAGTTAGGCCCGTTCGGGCACACCTATGGTCGGCTTCTTTAAGCACAAAAATGATTTTCGAGCAAGTACATCACAAAAAAACAAGACGTATTAACCAGCATCCTTGCCTCCCCTGGAATCACTATTTTGTTTTTTTTTCTTCCCGATTTGTAATGCCGATTCTGACTGGCTCACTTGAGGCGCACGTGTGCATTTGTGCTTTCATCACTACGAGTGGTCGCTGGTGCCCTCTACGGTTTCCCGGGTTGACTCCAGGACGTCCACACACACACACACACACACACACACACACACACACATACATACATACATACATAAAAAAAAAGCTAGTGGTAAGTACGTTCAATGAATGGAAAAGCATGCTTTTGTGTCTCAAATCGTAAACCACACCCTCTGCAGTAAATATATATCATTTACATAGTGAATTGTCCCACAGATAAATATATCTTACCCCATTTATCACTTGACATTGGCCCATCAAGACAGGACTGCAGTACAGACTCCTGTTTTATAATGTTTATAAATTAGACTAGATTAGATTCAACTTGGTCATTGCACATGTCACAGGTACAAGGCAACGAAATGCAAATTGCATCTAACCAGAAGTGCATAGCAGGAAATAACATAAGTGTAATATGCAAATATAAATGTACAGAAATTACAGGGGATGGAATGGTATAATGATATGATATACTGTAGATATTTAGTTTTATAATTCAGTATGTAAAAAAAAAAAAAAAAAAAAATTTACTGAAGTCTATAATTTTAGTTTTATAATTCATGTTTGCAATATTGATAGTCATTGTTAGGCAAAACAAAGTGTGTTTTGTGCCCTAAACTCTATATAAAAAGACGTATTACGTATTAGCACAGTACACAAGTCTTACATACAGTATATGATATTGATTTAAGTTTCATGTTTTTCAGGCTTGTCTTGTTCTGTTGCAGAAATAAATGTTGCTTTAAAAAAAAAAAAATCACGTACTTTTGTCTAAATAACTCAATTATACCCCTAGAAAACACATCAGCATTGCCTTGAACCGTGTACTTGAAAACTTGCCGAAATGCTGCAAAATTTTAGGGCAAAGGGAAAGTCAAGGGAGGGCAAAAAAATTTTTTGGCACCATTTACTCTGCAGGGCAAAAGGCGTCAAAAGTTAACGTCGAGGCCTGACATGACCTGTATCAGAATTCCAAAATTCAGAATATTATGCTGTGTTCACATATATACCGGTACGAAAGTGGTATAACTGTATCGATACAAAGTATACCGGTACAGTTTAGTGCATCTGTCCACACTAGCGAGAAATGTTTGCGGTTTTCTTTCACGGTAGTTGAAATGCGCGTGCGCGAAATGTTTCCGTGGTTACCGAGTAACTTCCTTCCGAGAATATGGCGGATGAAACAACGTGTGCGCTTTTTGTTGTCAATGTACAGTCTGTATTTCTGGTGGTCATTTATTCAGTCGAATCGTATAAAACGCGCGAGGCAGTTGAGAAAGAAACAAAGAAAACCAATCTCCCTTTCTCCCCCCCTTCCCTTCTCTTACCTTCCCTTTCTCCCTCTTTCCCCCTCCCTTTTCCCCTCTTCCCCCCCCCCCTTTCTTTGCTCCATGTAGCTCCACGGTCGTTTTGAGCCATTTTGACGTTTTATTTACAGCTGGAAAGCACGGGCGTATTGTATTGTATGAATAACCCGGAAGACGTAGGAATGGTTCATTGCGCATGCGCATTATATTTGTATCGATACAGAACCGCTTCATCTGTTCACACTACAGCGAAGCGCTACAGTACCGATACTGTACCGGTACGAAACCCATACATTTGTGGGTTTTGTACCGATACAGTTATACCACTACAGTTCCGGTATAGTTGCTAGTGTGGACAGGTGTTGCGGTACGAAAGTAGTATCGTATCGGTGCAAAATCCCTAGTGTGGACAGGGTAATAGTGTGCATGTAAACGTACAGAGTGATTTTGACCGTGGCGTGATTTTGGTGCCAGATGGGCTGGTCTGCGTATTTTCTATAACTGGTGATCTCCTGGAACAACAGTCAGTAGAATTTACTCCGAATGGTGCAATAAAGCCTCGTTGATGAGAGAGAGAGATCAATGAAGAATGGCCAGACTGGTTTAAGTATCAGATGCTACTACAGATGATTACTGTATCATAGTGTTCAGTAGAAAAGTGACTCAAGCTAGTGTTTTGCAAAAATAATGGTTGCCTGACTTGATTTCCAGTGTTTGACAAATCACTGGTCTACACTATTTCTAGCTAAAGTCATAGTCCATTAGTTACAGTGTGGATCATGTGGGGATGGAAATAGTGACTAAAGAATAAAATAATGGATTGCTGGTCATGCTGTCCAGAGTAAAAGCACTGCAAGTCATAATATGTTTATTATTTACAGCATTACACGTCAGCATAAAATTTATCACTTGCTCCAAGTCTTTCTCTTCAGAGCTATGCTGTTGTTGTAGTTTTTAAATGGGTTTCTACAGCAGCAATCACAGATGTGTTTTCTGGACAAAGCAGAGTCCCTACTGCTTCCTTTCAGAGCAGATGTGTGGATTTTCTTTACCTTGTCGATGATGATAGCTGCACTGGATGCACTCACAGTCATGGAAACAATTGCTCGAGTGATTCCGACAACTGCCACGACAAACACCTACACAGAGAGTATGAGACAGTGAAATAAAAACGCACACACAAAAATAAAAAAATAAACAAATAAATAAAAAACTCAGGCTGTCACACTGACAGAATGAACATGTCAGGGCTTAGATTATTTTTCTCCAAATGTCAAACTGTCACAGGTAAACGGATCAACTCACCAGAATGTAAAAAGTGATAAAGATGGGGCTGGAAGTAACGCGGATCTTGGCGCGAGCTGATGGAAGCTTCCACATCAGGAACACGAGGAAGGCTACATTTGGCACCAGCAGCAGCAGGTCCCAAAAGCGCACCCTAATGCAAGATTAAGACTGTGGTCTTAATTTAATCACATTTGCATAAACACTTGAACCTACAGACAATCCAGAATAAATGAAAACTCCACCCTGAATGAATGAATGAATGAATGAATGAATGAAATTAAATATGTTTATATTGGAATATTCAATATATGCTTAGCAATTCTGGTGCTAATACGTTGGTCTGTGCTGTTAACATTTTGGAGTTAACTCCTAAAAATAAAAGGAAAAGAGCTTGAGCTAAAGGACTAAAGTCCTGCTGCGTCGTTATCTTAAAGTGCATATCCTGGACCAATTTCCTTTTTTTTTTATAATATGAAAGTATGTCGCTTTGCACACTCATCCAGAAGGGTAATTTTGCACAAGGCCATCTGTCTACAGCAGAAAAAAATACAATAACAAAATGCGTCTGGAAAAATCCCAAGGGAGTCTGGAGCCAGATTCGTGACGTCACCTGTGGAAGCGCCAGCAGGCTGCGATAGCTTGCATGGTTTCAGTGCACAGCCTGTGTAGACCAAGCGCTCCCATTTCTCGCTAACTGTCCGGTCTTTTGGGAAACGATGAGTACTAATCCCATCAAGATTGGTGTTGCTACACCCTCCTACGATACATCTGTTAACCATTTTAATAATTACATGATAACGTTGAAGAAATTTGCAGAAAACCACCAGGTTGTTTTCTCATAAACAAACCAGCGCTGACGTAGGATTCAGAGGGAGGTGTCCCGCACGCGACGTCACGAAAATCAATGTTTGCCGGGAAATCCAAATGCCAAGTTTTTTCAGAGGTGGACCAATTCACCTCAAATGGCTTGATTTCAACTGAATTTTTCTGGTATTGCGCAAGGTAAAAAAAATTGCACAAAATGCAAAATGTGACAGATATTTGACCAAAGTTTAATATAAAATAGGAGATTTACATTGATCTTGCTCCTTCGCAGTCCGGTTTCCGTCAAATCCTGCGCTCTGATTGACTGGCGAGCGGGTCCGTATCAGTTACGGACCTCTGGCGACTCGCGCGTTCACAACAAACATAGTAGCATTTTTTGTCAACATTTATCTTTTTTTAATAAGATTTATTTATAAGATTATCAAAAATGTTATAAATTTTTGCCAGCATTTCTCAGGAGAATAGCATTAATTTTACAACATGGGTAGCGATAACGACAGTGTTCACAGTGAAAGCGAGTTTTACTACCCTGAGGAAGATGAAATAAAAGAAAACATTTCAGGAGAAAGCTAAAAACCTCTAACTGTTGCTAACGCCGAGCAAAAACATGGCTGAATCCTGAATGACTCCTATTTGTATAAATAGGGGACTACATAGGCGGCAAAATGTAGTTTTTTCCTGCCATGGAAGTGCACTTGTATACCGAGGAGGAAGCAATTTGCATTACAGCCATGAATGAGGATTCAAAATGGCGGCTCGGCTCGGTTTTCCCTTTCGGGCGCTCTCATTTTCTGTTAGAATTTGGTAAAGAAAAAAATATATATCATTTACCAGCTTAAGGTTGGTCCGTATGGTGAAATACCCTGACCTCGGCTTTGAATACTGACCTCGGCCCAGAGGGCCTCGGCCAGTACTTTCAAGACCTCGGTCACGGTATTTTCACCATAACTAAAACTGAAAGTGTATCTTTTAAACAAAATGGAAACTTCTCAGTAAAACAGCGGACTTTCCAGCGAGACACATGCACACAAAAAGGGAAGTGAAGGCTCACTGTAAAATCAAAAACCCTAATAAAATAATACAATATAAGCAGCATTTTGTGTGCCTCAAGACCAACAATACGATAGCTATACTGTTAGATCTTTAAATAGCATACAGTTTAAGTGATATGGAATTAGATTTGATGAAGTAGTAACCTGATATACTGTTTCCACATGCAAACACGAAGACGACTTCTTAATAAGAATCTTACTCGGTGTGGATCACACTGAAGTGACACACACGTTAGACTGCAACAGTGATCCACTGCACTGAAAGCAACAGTCATCACACTGAGCTTTCAATCAAATAAGAGCTAACAGATGTGAGCCCTGGGTTTATTCTTGCTGTGTACGGATAAACCTACCTGGAGGAGCCGATATCCTCGTAAAGCACCCGCAGGCAGCCGTGTGGTTGGGTGATGTTGGCTTGGGATGGCCATGTGGGCAGAACTGAGGTGTTCTCGATAGCTGGAGGCAGGGTGCCGTTATTGTGCTGCACAAACCAGCTCACCGTCACCGACACTGCATCGAGCATTCTGCATTCACAGACGAAAACATGTGTTCAATCACACATTGTACATGAAATTTCAAACTTACATGTGCCAATTAACAATCTAGTCTCAAACAAGGTGCTTCCCTGCCTTGCGTCCAGCGTTCCAGGGATAGGCACTGAATTCACCACAATCCTGACCAGGATAAAGTGGCTACTGTGCATATAAATAAAGGAATAAACAAGTAGTACACAAATGTGCACATAGCTACACAGTAGAGGTTTGTCAAGAAAGTAAAACAGGGCTCGACATTAACTTTTTAATCCACTTGTCCAGTCGGACAAGCAGCAAGATTTTTCACTTGTCCTGACCATAACCTTTTTATTACTACGTAATTACTAGCGAAATGAAAGGAAAGCGAATAACAAAAGTTGATCAAAAAGCAGGTATACTAATGATAATCATTATGCTTTAATGATTTATAGTTTTTCAATAAAATTCAAACTTTAACTGTAACAATAAACAAAAACTATTCTGGTGCTTGTGTTGTTGTAACCCATTACCTGATCTGCAGTTTAAGGAGTTAGACTCACCCGAATTCAAAGCTTTTCGAGGAAATAGTTAAATCTTGATTAATCCAGTAAAATCTGAAGTATAAATTAATTTAAAGAAATGAAACCGAAAGAAAACAAGTTGGACATGATAAGGGTGACAGAATCACATTGTGAATGAAAGCAAACTGAAAGTGAGTTTGGCGCTGTGGTAAAATTCCCCTGGAATTACAACATTTGGGATGGTTAACATCTCATCTCATCTCATTATCTGTAGCCGCTTTATCCTGTTCTACAGGGTCGCAGGCAAGCTGGAGCCTATCCCAGCTGACTATGGGAGAAAGGCGGGGTACACCCTGGACAAGTCGCCAGGTCATCACAGGGCTGACACATAGACACAGACAACCATTCACACTCACATTCACACCTACGGTCAATTTAGAGTCACCAGTTAACCTAACCTGCATGTCTTTGGACTGTGGGGGAAACCGGAGCACCCGGAGGAAACCCACACGGACACGGGGAGAACATGCAAACTCCGCACAGAAAGGCCCTCGCCGGCCACGGGGCTCGAACCCGGACCTTCTTGCTGTGAGGCGACAGCGCTAACCACTACACCACCGTGCCGCCCGGGATGGTTAACATGAACCATATAAAAGAAAAATACAACAAGTGTCTGAATGAAATGAAGATTCACCACAGATATTTATTTTATTAAGGTATTTGATCGCCATTTCTCTGATTTCAATTAATTAAAAGTCTAATAATCTATTTTACAGTTATTCCAAGAAATCGAGTCGTACATGAGCCAATAGCCGACGAGGCACGTAGCACCGAGTTGGCTATAAGCCATGTATGACGAGATTGAGTGGAATAACTGTTTTATTCTATCCACATCCACTGGATTTTGAGAAACAGAGCATTTTTATCTTTTGCAACTTTGACAAAAATTTATACAAACCGTCCGACAAAATCCTTTCCACTTAGAATGTAAACAAACTGGCAAAATGACAGGAACAATCTGTGAAAAATGCTAGAATAATAATTCTTGAAAAAAAGATACGTTCTTACCATCAAATACTTTAAATATTTTGTTGCTTTTTTTGTATTTTTGGGATTTTGTTTTCGAGTCGAGTTTTTGTTTCGTCCTCGGTTGGTTCAGCAACACGCTCAGCCAGTTTGTTTTTCTCTACTCACGGTATATGAGCTGATAGCCTCGTAGTAGAGTAGCCAATCAGAGGCGTGATTGCTCGTATCCAGCGAATGTGGGTAGAATAAAAATAGATTGTAGTTATTTTTACACACCGACCTGCTGTACTTGGCTTCCCCGGAATTTCGTAAACAATAACACAGCCGGCTCACTGAGGGGACTGAACTAGTTTTATTGGAACTTTATCAGAATGCCCTTTATTCTCATTGCATATTAACATACAATGAAATTTATTGATGTAATTATTCAAGAATTACCATAAAAATGGTGAATTTCAGCAAATATTCAACTTGTCCCGTCGAACATGCAGATGCGGATTTGACTTGTCCAGACCAAACATTTGGTTGTCCCGGACAGTCGGGCTACTGTTAATGTGGAGCCCTGTAAAACAGTAACTGTGCATGCGACAGCTAGCTGCGCAAACACAAACACACGTAGCTAGCTAACATGACTATGGTTGTGTAACACTGGTGAAAATAAGACTGCTGGCAAATTGAGTTATATCACAAAGCACTGCTGAATGCTCAAATCTGATTGGTCAGAAAGTACTGACTACATTCACTGCTCTAGTAGCTCTAGCTGTAAGGTTTATATTATTTCCACTCATTCTATCATTTCTAGAATAACAACATGCACAGGGACTTTCATGGCAGTTGCTTCACGTACATGGATTTTAAAAATGTGTGTAATTATTGATAGTGATGTTTTCTCCGAGGAAATGTTATTTAGCATTTTTGAAGGAATCTCCAGAGTCAGAGCTTTGTAACAGACCGAGGTAAAGCTGTAACTTTAAGTTTTTACGACACAGGAAAGTCTTCAGGAGAGCTCCTCACTCCCACTGCTCCTTTCTGTCTGTGTTCTTGGTAGAAATTACAGGAGTCTGTAAATATGTTTGTGGCGGAATGACCAAAGATGATTTTGTCCTCAAAGAAACATTATAATCTATTCTATTCTAATAAAACATAAATTCTATACAGTTCTGATAAAAACAATTCTATTGACTTATTATAACACTTCTATTCTGATAAACTTGGCTCAGGTGGATAAGGCGCCATACCATAAATCCGGGGACCCGGGCTTGATTCCGACCCGAGGTCATTTCCTGATCCCTCCCCGTCTCTCTCTCCCTCCCGCTCATTTCCTGTCTCTACACTGTCCTATCCAATAAAAAAAAAAAGTGAAAAAAAGGTCCAAAAAAAAAAAAACGATCTAATGAACATGAATACTACCACATAATATTCAAAAACTGTTCACTGAAAGAGAAGGGAGTTATAATTTAAGGGGTTTATTTAAATTTAAAAATTACAGGCTGCGCACAACCAAGAAAAGTTTTTGTATTTCTGTTTGTGGGGGTGAAGCGGTGGAACAGTTTAAATGAGGAGCTCAAGGGATGTCCAGAACTTGAAGCGGTTTAAAAAGATGTACGATTTTCACAAGGTATAAGGATGAAGGAGGTTAATCATAACTGGCTGTTTACTGTGTATTTTTTTATTTTGTTCTTTTTTGAATCATCATCTATTTGTTTTGTTTTTATCTTGTTCTTCTCCAATGTGAGCGTGGTATTAGTAGTAAACTTGTGTGTAGACATATGGATATACATTAGGGTTGGGCGGTATCCAAATTTTGATACCTTTAAACCGTCTCTGTGTTTTCCCGGGGTATACGGTATTACCGAGAAAAAAATATTTTGTTTCGGCCTACTGTGTAACGTGCGCCTATGCCTCAAATGTACTATTTAAAAGCAGCATAGCGAATTGTGTGCATTGTGGTATGGATTAAGCAGCAAAGCGAATTTTGTGCATTGATGAATGGATTAAGAGATATTTCAAAGCATCACGCAACTCTTCCTTCATCTTGAAAATAGCATTCAACTGTCGTTTACACATGTCTGCGTTGAAACGCCATTTGCAGCACTATTTCACCTGCTCCATCAAAAAAAAGTACACGATGAGCAGGATCATACCCTTTCAAGCATGGGAAATAAAAAAAAGAAAAAGAATCAACCAACACCCAAGTCCGTTTAGACTGCGCGATAAACCATATTCTTCAGCGCAAATGAGGCGAACCTAATTCAAATGCGTGATAGCTGCACAAGGCAAAATCATATGGGCCCACGTCATGCCATGGCGGGGAAATTAATAATCAAATGGCCTTACCTTGCTTAAAACGTTGTCTTGATCACATAACTCCTTACAATTATTCCACTTAAATCCATACGGTTTAACACACCCAACAAAGATAGCAAGCGCATTGCTAATTCCCACCAGAAACCTAACAGTTTACGCTACGATGTTTTCTTCCGTTTCTTCAGATGATGACATTTCAAACGTTTATTACCCACATCCCAAATGTCATACGTTATATTATTTTACCTTGTTGTTACTCATGTAACCTACTCAAAACACAACTCATTGGAGAGATCTCGTGGAAGTGGAGTACCCCAGGCTATGGTGTGCCTTAGGGGACATATTAGATTTTTCGTTTGGTTTGAAACCAAAATACTGCCACACTGCCGATGTTGTATTTTTTTTTGCCACTAACTCGTTATCTTGACTTGCCATCTTTCAACCGCGGTCTCGGTCTCTTTTTTTTTTTTAGATAGGACAGTATAGAGAGACAGGAAATGAGCGGGGGAGAGAGAGACGGGATCGGGAAATAACCTCGGGTCGGAATCGAACCCGGGTCCCCGGATTTATGGTACGGTGCCTTAGCCATCTGAGCCATGACACCCCCGGTCTCAGTCTCTTGCGAAGCTTTCTGTCAGACTCCAAAATGTCACGCAGGGTTGCCATGGTAACGACATAAACAACCCTGCACGCGATGAAAACTTCTTTAGGAAATTGATAGAATTAGTGAAAATACGATCACACAGTTATTCGGGATGATCTTCAATTTATTATTTTATATTATGACCTCATGTACTCCATATTTATTTAGATATTATATATTTTTTTAAAATGACGGTAATGAGACCGATACCGTTGGTACTTTTGGATACCTCGGGATACCTTCTTACCGTAATACCGCTCAACCCTAATATACATATGAGTGGTTCCACGCTTATGGGTACTGAAATGGGGACATGAACTTATTCACCTAAAACCATTTCTTTTTTTACCATCAGGTCACAAAACATGTAATCTTTAATGAATGATATGTTAAAAGATAACTTTAATTTTCTGAGATGTAATAAAAACATATTTATATGCCAAAGTCAAGCCTATGAGTTCCAAAATGATGTCTGTTACATTACTTCTGTTACGATTGTCCATCTCGCGTCTGTTACAAATTAATTACAATCTAGCTATATACCATGTTAATCTTATTGAAAGAATGTGTATGTTTATTCTACTACACATGTTTATTAATTATATTTGCTAAAACATCACCTTCCTATGTTTCAAAAAGTAATTCTACATTGTTAAAATTGAGAATATATATGTCCACAACACTTCTGTTACGTTCTGACTTTGGCATATAAATATGTTTTTATTACATCTCAGAAAATTAAAGTTATCTTTTAACATATCATTCATTAAAGATTACATGTTTTGTGACCTGATGGTAAAAAAAGAAATGGTTTTAGGTGAATTTTTAAAAATAAGTTCATGTCCCCATTTCAGTACCCATAAGCGTGGAATCACTCATATATAATTAATTATATGATATAGTCATAGAGAATTGATATCTGAATAGTTGAAGTAATAAGTAATATACAGTGTTTTTGGCTGCTCCCGATTAGGGGTCGCCACAGCGGATCTTTCGTCTCCATCGCTCCCTGTCTTCCGCATCCTTCTCTACCACACCTGCCACTTTCATGTCCTCTCTCACCACATCCATGTTTGGCCTTCCTCATTTTCGTGTGCCTGGCAGCTCCATCTTCAACATTCTCCTTCCAACATGCTCTGCATCTGTTCTCAGGATGGGCCCATACCATCTCAGTCTCAACTTAATTCCCAAACTCTCTACATGTGCTGTCCTTCTGATGTGCTCGTTCCTTATCCTGTCCAACCTCATCACTCCCATCGCAAACCTTAACATCCTCAACTCCGCCACCTCCAACTTTGTCTTCTGTCTCTTCATTAAGGGTACAGTCTCCAATCCATCCATCACAGCTGGTCTCACTACTGTCTTATACATCTTACCTTTCACTTTTGCTGGGACTTTATCACAAATAACTCCTGAAATCCTTCTCCACCCTACCTGCACTCTCTTTCTCACCGCCACTATTGCAGCCCCCGTTTTCCTGCACAGTTGACCCCAGGTGTGTGTGTATATATATATATCATTATCTCTGGTCACTTTATCCTGTTCTACAGGGTCGCAGGCAAGCTGGAGCGAAAAGGTGAAAGGCGGGGTACACCCTGGACAAGTTGCCAGGTCATCACAGGGCTGACACATAGACACAGACAACCATTCACACTCACACCTATGGTCAATTTAGGCCAAGTTTACATTAGACCGTATCTGTCTCGTTTTTTTCGCGGATGCACTGTCCGTTTACATTAAACCGCCTGGAAACGCCGGGAAACGGGAATCCGCCAGGGTCCACGTATTCAATCCAGATCGTGTCAGCTCCGGTGCTGTGTAAACATTCAGATACGCGGATACGCTGTGCTGAGCTCTAGCTGGCGTCGTCATTGGACAACGTCACTGTGACATCCACCTTCCTGATTCGCTGGCGTTGGTCATGTGACGCGACTGCTGAAAAACGGCGCGGACTTCCGCCTTGTATCACCTTTCATTAAAGAGTATAAAAGTATGAAAATACTGCAAATACTGATGCAAATACTGCCCATTGTGTACTTATGATTGTCTTTAGGCTTGCCATCCTTCCACTTGCAAGTAGTAAGTGATATGCACCGGGATCTCACACACACAGCGGCTCAGTCCCGAATCGTGGCTCGTGCACTTCACTAGCGCGCTCTGTGAGCTGCGCAGGGCCAGAGTGCACACCCTCCAGAGGGCACTCGCTGTTCAGGGTGGAGTGATTTGGAGCGCAGGATGCCTGCGGAGCTGAGCGTATCCGTTTATTGGCGTTGCTGTGTGCAGGCGAATCGTGTATTGGTGTTGCTGTGTGCACACTAATCGTTTTAAAAACGTTAATCTGATGATCCGCTGATACGGTCTAATGTAAACATGGGCTTAGTCACCAGTTAACCTAACCTGCATGTCTTTGGACTGTGGGGGAAACCGGAGCACCGGGAGGAAACCCACGCGAAGAACATGCAAACTCCGCACAGAAAGGCCCTCGCCGGCCACTGGGCTTGAACCCGGACCTTCTTGCTGCGAGGCGACAGCGCTAACCACTACACCATCGTGCCGCTAGATAATCAATTTATATTGACTAAAAAAGAGGGGTGGGGGACATGTAAACTCAAAACTGCTTAGTGTCAAGTCAAGTCAACTTTATTGTCAAATATGCTATACATGCTCGGCATACAGCACAGATGAAATTTCAGTCCTCTCTGACCCACGGTGCAAACAGGCAATGCAATAAATAAAAACAGAATAACTGAAATAAACAATATAAACAGTACAAACACTCTAGATAAGAACTAGTGCGTCCTTGTTTGTATTTTTGTTTTGATTTTGATATATTATTATTACCTATATTATTTATGGTTTGTTTTCTAATTTGGTGGCTTTTTACGTATTCTTGTGTGAATGCTGTTTTGCTTTTCTTGTTTTCTGATTATTTATTCATCGTTTGTTTACAGATTCTAAATAAACTATCATCATCAATATGTAAATGAGTCTGTAACGGCATCCAGTGTCTGCCTGAGGAGGATTTAGATCCGGCTCCCTGAAAAAGACTTAGACAACAAACAACAACATTTTAGGAAATACACTACTGTTCAAAAGTTTGGGGTCACCCAGACAATTTTGTGTTTTCCATGAAAAGTCACACTTTTATTTACCACCATAAGTTGTAAAATGAATAGAAAATATAGTCGAGACATTTTTCTGGCCATTTTGAGCATTTAATCGACCCCACAAATGTGATGCTCCAGAAACTCAATCTGCTCAAAGGAAGGTCAGTTTTATAGCTTCTCTAAAGAGCTCAACTGTTTTCAGCTGTGCTAACATGATTGTACAAGGGTTTTCTAATCCTCCATTAGCCTTCTGAGGCAATGAGCAAACACATTGTACCATTAGAACACTGGAGTGAGAGTTGCTGGAAATGGGCCTCTATACACCTATGGAGATATTGCACCAAAAACCAGCAGCTAGAATAGTCATTTACCACATTAGCAATGTATAGAGTGCATTTCTGATTAGTTTAAAGTGATCTTCATTGAAAAGAACAGTGCTTTTCTTTCAAAAATAAGGACATTTCAAAGTGACCCCAAACTTTTGAACGGTAGTGTACCTTGTAGACTAAATACTTATTCTAGACCTATACATGACTAAAATACGTTTGGGAGATGTAAATAATGTTTAAAAGAAACCAGAATATGAATGCTAACCGACATTAGCTCGTCCTTTCTGTTCGAGTTGAAGTCAGACTGTTTCTGTAGAAAAACATAGCCATCGAGATAAAATACCAAGTTCCTCCTTTAGCTTCAGCTCTTTCACTAACAAACAAACAAACAAACAAACAAACAATCCCATAACTGGAAACTCACTCACTGCTTTACTGACGATCTAAAGTGTATAAATATGTCACTGATGATCTTCAGCACTGCAGCTTTCTGTCAAAAGCTCAAGTCACTAAAGTTTCTGCCCCAAACCCGTGATGTTTACATAACACTGAGGAATCGAGCTGTTGTTAGCTTGTGTTCAAATCTCATCAAAACAACCAGCAGCAGCAAAACGACAGAAAAGTAAATACATTAAAACGTATGTAAAGCATTCCCTGCACAACCAAACACTGGCTATCTGACGCTGAATCTTAGTAAAGAAACATTATCCAGCAGAACAGCTGCTAAACTTCGAGCTAACAATATCCGCCTTATGCTAACACATTTTCTCCGTGGTAATATTTTTAGTTAAAGCTATGCATTTGTCAAGGTATATTCCCCCCAGCTATGCTAACTGTCCTAGCTAACCAGTTCCTAACTTAGCGTAGATGCTAATTATTAGCCGCGACTCTGTGAAGAATCTGACTTACCTTCACGAGAACTGATTTCAAATCAGGAAAAAATGTATTGCACAGAATCAGTCAAGTTGTAAGCAAGCAACATAGCAGCCCTTCTTCGGTCTGTGCTGATGTTTCCAGCTGACACAAACAGCAGCTCGATAACCGACATGAAACAGGTAGAAGCTGTGTGTGTGTGTTTTAGCCACACAGCCCTGTGAGGCACTGACAGTACAGCAAGGTTGCCATGTCTAACCAAACAAGGCAGCTAACAAACTCGAAAAATCCCCCTTTCAAACCAAATACACAGCCTTCATACTTGAAAGCTTGTGAACCCTTTAGAATTTTCTATATTTCTGCATAAATATGACCTAAAACATCATCAGATTTTCACACAAGTCCTAAAAGTAGATAAAGAGAACCCAGTTAAACAAATGAGACAAAAATATTATACTTGGTCATTTATTTATTGAGGAAAATGATCCAATATTACATATGTGTGAGTGGCAAAAGTATGTGAACCTTTGCTTTCAGTATCTGGTGTGACCCCCTTGTGCAGCAATAACTGCAACTAAACGTTTGCGGTAACTGTTGATCAGTCCTGCACACCAGCTTGGAGGAATTTTAGCCCATTCCTCCGTACAGAACAGCTTCAACTCTGGGATGTTGGTGGGTTTCCTCACATGAACTGCTCGCTTCAGGTCCTTCCACAACATTTCGATTGGATTAAGGTCAGGACTTTGACTTGGCCATTCCAAAACATTAACTTTATTCTTTTTTAACCATTCTTTGGTAGAACGACTTGTGTGCTTAGGGTCGTTGTCTTGCTGCATGACCCACCTTCTCTTGAGATTCAGTTCATGGACAGATGTCCTGACATTTTCCTTTAGAATTCACTGGTATAATTCAGAATTCATTGCTCCATCAATGATGGCAAGCCGTCCTGGCCCAGATGCAGCAAAACAGGCCCAAACCATGATACTACCACCACCATGTTTCACAGATGGGATAAGGTTCTTATGCTGGAATGCAGTGTTTTCCTTTCTCCAAACATAACACATCATTTAAACCAAAAAGTTCTATTTTGGTCTCATCCGTCCACAAAACATGAAATGAGATAGCAGGGAAAACCCCCTGTCATTCAAAGATAAAAATACACCAAGACAAGATTTCATTTTTGGTTTCATTTTGGTGTCCACATCAAATTATCTCATCTCATCTCATCTCATCATCTCTAGCCGCTTTATCCTTCTACAGGGTCACAGGCAAGCTGGAGCCTATCCCAGCTGACTACGGGCGAAACATCAAATTATTTGCTGTTAAAAAATGTTAAGAAAAAAACCCCACCATGAAATCAAGTGATTTAGATGTTCGAGATTTTTGTACATTCTCTTGGTGCTGTAGACAATATGGAATATACAACCCCAATTCCAAAAAGGTTGGGACACTGTGTAAAACATAAATAATAACAGAATGTGAAGATTTGAAAAACATGGAAAACCTACATTTCATTGAAAATAGTATCATATAGTATCAATATCAAATGTTGAAACTGAGAAATGTTGTTGTTTCTTGAAAAATATATGCTCATTTTGAATTTGATGTCAGCAACATATTTCAAAAAAGTTGGGACGGGGCAACAAAAGACTGACAAAATTGTGTAATGCTAAAAAAAACTAATTTGGTTAACTGGCAACAGGTCAGTAACATAACTGGGTATAAAAAGTGCATCTCAGAGAGACTCAGTCTCTCAGAAGTAAAAATGGGGATGGGTTCACCACTCTGTGAAAGATTGCATGGGCAAACAGTGCAACAATTTAAGAATAACGTTCCTCAATGTAAAATTGCAAAGAATTTGGGGATCACATCATCTATGGTACATAATATCATTGAAAGGTTGAGAGAATCTGGAGAAATCTCTGTATGCAAGAAACAAGGCTGAAAACTGACTGGATGACTGTGATCTTCAGGCCCTCAGGTGACACTGCATTAAAAGCAGACGTGTCTGTAGTGGAAATCACTGTATGGGCTCAGGAACACTTCAGAAAACCACCGTCTGTGAAAACAGTTCATTACTGCATCCACAAATTCAAGTTAAAACCATATATAAACAATATCCAGAAACACTGCCACCTTCTCTGGGCCCAAGCTCTTTTATGATGGACTGAGGCGAAGTGGAAAATTGTCCCAAGGTCTGACAAATCAAAATTAGAAATTATTTTTAGAAATCCTAGACATCATGTCCTCCAGGCTAAAGAGGAGAGGGACCATCTGGCTTGTTATCAGTGCACAGTTCAAAAGCCAGCATCTGTGATAGTATGAAGGTGCATTAGTGCACATGACATGGGTAGCTTGTACATCTGGGAAGGTTTCAGTAATGCTGAATGATATATACATGTTTCAAAGCAATATGCTGCCATTCAGACAAAATCTTTTTCGGGGAAGGAGTTCCTTCTTTCAGCAAGACAATGACAAACTGTTTTCTGCACATACAACCCCGATTCCAAAAAAGTTGGGACAAAGTACAAATTGTAAATAAAAACGGAATGCAATAATTTACAAATCTCAAAAACTGATATTGTATTCACAATAGAACATAGACAACATATCAAATGTCGAAAGTGAGACATTTTGAAATTTCATGCCAAATATAGGCTCATTTGAAATTTCATGACAGCAACACATCTCAAAAAAGTTGGGACAGGGGCAATAAGAGGCTGGAAAAGTTAAAGGTACAAAAAAGGAACAGCTGGAGGACCAAATTGCAACTCATTAGGTCAACTGGCAATAGGTCATTAACATGACTGGGTATAAAAAGAGCATCTTGGAGTGGCAGCAGCTCATTTAAAATGGACTGTGGCAAAGTGGAAAACTGTTCTGTGGTCAGACGAATCAAAATTTGAAGTTCTTTATGGAAATCAGGGATGCCATGTCATTCGGACTAAAGAGGAGAAGGACGACCCAAGTTGTTATCAGCGCTCAGTTCAGAAGCCTGCATCTCTGATGGTATGGGATTGCATTAGTGCGTGTGGCATGGGCAGCTTACACATCTGGAAAGACACCATCAATGCTGAAAGGTATATCCAGGTTCTAGAGCAACATATGCTCCCATCCAGACGACGTCTCTTTCAGGGAAGACCTTGCATTTTCCAACATGACAATGCCAAACCACATACTGCATCGATTACAGCATCATGGCTGCGTAGAAGAAGGGTCCGGGTACTGAACTGGCCAGCCTGCAGTCCAGATCTTTCACCCATAGAAAACATTTGGCGCATCATAAAACGGAAGATACGACAAAAAAGACCTAAGACAGTTGAGCAACTAGAATCCTACATTAGACAAGAATGGGTTAACATTCCTATCCCTAAACTTGAGCAACTTGTCTCCTCAGTCCCTAGACGTTTACAGACTGTTGTAAAGAGAAAAGGGGATGTCTCACAGTGGTAAACATGGCCTTGTCCCAACTTTTTTGAGATGTGTTGTCATGAAATTTAAAAATCACCTAATTTTTCTCTTTAAATGATACATTTTCTCAGTTTAAACATTTGATATGTCATCTATGTTCTATTCTGAATAAAATATGGGATTTTGAAACTTCCACATTGCATTCCGTTTTTATTTACAATTTGTACTTTGTCCCAACTTTTTTGGAATCGGGGTTGTATTAAAACTGCATGGTTCCGTAGTAAGAGTCCAGGTGCTAAACTGGCCTGCCTGCAGTCCAGATCTGTCTCCCATTTAAAACATTTGGCACAATATGAAGCACAAAATACGACAAAGGAGGCCCCAAACTTGAGCAACTGAAACTGTATATCAGGCAAGAATGGGACATTTGTCTTTCAAAAACTACAGCAGTTGGTCTCCTCAGTTCCCAAATGTTTACAGAGTGTTGTTAAAAGTAGAGGTGATGCAACACAGTGGTAAACACGCCCCTGTCCCAATTTTTTTTAAATGTGTTCCTGGTATCAAATTCAAAATAAGCATATATTTTTCAAAAAACAATAACATTTCTCAGTTCCAACATCTGATATGTTGTCTTTGTACTATTTTCAGTGAAATAAAGGATTTCCATGATTTGCAAATTATCGCATTCTGTTTTGATTTACAGCTTACACAACGTCCCAACTTTTTTGGAATTGGGGTTGTAAAAAAATACCAAAAAAAAAAGTTTTGTTGATACTGTTATTTTAACTTGACAGTTATTTTCCAGGAAAATAGTGAAAAAATCTTGATGACTCATCTCTACTTGTCCAATCTGAATCCAATTAGATGCCCCTTAGAACACATTTGTCCTGCCACTGTTAAAGTTTAAAAAACAAAACAGAAAATAAATGCTGTTTGCCGATTACAGCAAGTGCCCTGATGTGTCCCCACATGTTTAAATTAAAAATAAAACTTTAGAACAATGGTGGTGTAGTGGTTCGCACTGTCGCTTCACAGCAAGAAGGTTCTGGGTTCGAGCCCAGCGGCCGGCGAGGGCCTTTCTGTGTGGAATTTGCATGTTCTTCCTGTGTCTGTGGGTTTCCTCCGGGTGCTCCGGTTTCCCCCACAGCCCAAAGACATGCAGGTTAGGCTAATTGGTGGCTCTAAATTGACCGTAGGTGTGAGTGTGAATGGTTATCTGTGTGCGATGACCTGGCGACTTGTCCAGGGTGTACTCCGCCTCTCACCCATAGTCAGCTGGGATAAGCTCCAGCATGCTTGTGACCCTGCACAGGATAAGTGGTTACAGATAATGGATGGATGGACTTTAGAACAACAATTTATCCATTTTAAAAGTTATGATATGGCTAAAAATAGGCTTGCTGGGATGCAGCCGTTTGCACTGAAATCGGAAATCCACTTATGTTGTAACCAGCACACTAGTACATCGTTTACCTTCCTAACACAGAGCCGTCAAATAATGGCTTCTAATTCTTTAAAAAAAAATCCCCAGGCACCACTGCTCTCTCTCTCTCTGTGTGCGCGCGCGTGCGGGTTCACTGCTTAAGTGGGTTAAATCCAGAGGAAGAATTTCACTGTGCTGTAATGTATATGTGACAAATAAAGGCTTGTAATTCTAAAAATCTAATCAGAAATTTTCTATCACCATATGATTTTTACTGGCAACAAAATACGAGAATCAACAGACTTCACTTTTATGAAGTTTAAATCTGACTGGGCTAGATAACGCATACGCAGTACTGACACAGACAATGGTTGTTTTCATAGCAATGCGATTCTTGCTGTCTGAGGGAGTTTTTCCTTGCCACCGTTGCCACGGGGATAAAATTAGCTCATGTTTAAAGTCATTAAAATTCTGTAAAGCTACTTTACGACAATGTCTATTGTTAAAAGCGCTCTAAAAATAAACTTGACTTGACTTAAAAAGACTGCTTTTGTCAGTGAATAAAAACAAACAAAAGCATGTCATTAAAATACAATGAAAAATGTAATGCTTTGAAAAAAAAACAACAACGTGAGTAGCTGGCAATAGAGTTTATAGAATCAGAATCAGTATCAAGTGTATTGCCAAGTACATTCTCACATACAAAGAATTTGTTTTGGTGATTGGTGCCTAAACAGTTAAAATAGAAGAATTTAGCAAAGACAAAAGTAGCTGTATACATAGAATAAAAAAATAGAAGAATCTGTAATATACAAATTTGAAAAGTGGACATATTTAAGGGGTATGTGCATGAGTTGTTGAAGTCCAAGCTGTATAGTATGTCCCCAATGTGCAAAAATAGGTCACATGATGAAGATGGAGAAGAGACATGATAAGAATGCGTGAGAGGAAGAGAATATGTGTAATGGGCTAAGTCAATAACCAAGCTGTACAGTGTGAGCTGGAATGTGCAATAAAAGTCCAGAGAATGGAGACGTACGACATGACCTTGAAATGTGCAAAATTGCAGTTTGGAGACAAGGTGCATTATGTTACAGAATGGAAGTGTGAGGTTAGAGTCAATGGAGGTCTCTGACCTTACTGATGAGGCCAGCTTCAGTAGGCAGCAAAAGGCTCCCAGAGGTTGGGTATAGGTTGGCTGTCTGTTTACTTGTGTGTGTGTGTGTTTTCACTGCTTCAGTTATTTTTACAGCCAAACCCTCGACATTCCGGTATCTTCAGGGTTGTTTACGACAATTTAGAAGTGATATATATATCCACTAGATCTCAGCCTCGGTAAGTTATGTAGTGAGTAAGTGATGCCACAATCTCAGATTCTCTCATGTAATTTGTACTCAGAGTGCAAAATTTGAACCTCGGAGAGAGTGAGATGTCAGCACGCAGGACATAGTTTTTCTTTTAAAATAAAATCTGTGGGCGGCACGGTGGTGTAGTGGTTAGCGCTGTCGCCTCACAGCAAGAAGGTCCGGGTTCGAGGCCCGTGGCCGGCGAGGGCCTTTCTGTGTGGAGTTTGCATGTTCTCCCCGTGTCCGCGTGGGTTTCCTCCGGGTGCTCCGGTTTCCCCCACAGTCCAAAGACATGCAGGTTAGGTTAACTGGTGACTCTAAATTGACCGTAGGTGTGAATGGTTGTCTGTGTCTATGTGTCAGCCCTGTGATGACCTGGCGACTTGTCCAGGGTGTACCCCGCCTTTCACCCGTAGTCAGCTGGGATAGGCTCCAGCTTGCCTGCGACCCTGTAGAACAGGATAAAGCGGCTACAGATAATGAGATGAGATGAGATAAAATCTGTACATAGTATACAGGTACAAATACAAACAAGTGAACACTTGAACATGTCTTGTATGGCTATTATCCATCAGTATCTAAATTTATTTTTGGGGTTTTGATTTCTTTTAACAAACTGGGCAGGACATATCACTCTGCAGTAACAGCAAGTGAGCATTAAATATGGTTTGTAAATGTAGTCATGGTTGCACATGTTATTTTCCTTCCAATCAAACTTGTGTGTTGAAAAGATGGACGGTGTTGAAAAGAGATTACATGTTTTTGTGTCTGCACTCCTTCTCCTTAGAAATCTTGATCTTGGCTCAAACATGTAAGATCATTGCAGGCTGCACTAAATGTGATGGCTTCTCCCATAGCTAATCTAATGCTCTCACTGCTGCAAGATGATAACAAAGGACCAAGAGATATCAATTGGTACCAATCAGAGGTGCAGTGGTTGCTCTGCTCAACATGGCATAGTAATAATTCGAAAATTGGTACTTGTACAAGCTATGTTTAAACTGGTTGCCTCTTATTTAGCCAATTTGTTCACCTTTGTTGAATCTGTTTAGATTCAGTGGGAGTTGTGGTATGTCTTCCAACACTTTTGGCTGTTGTGGAAATCAATCCTTTGACATGCTCCCTCTATGACTTTCTATTTCAAAAGAAATATGTTAACATATAGAATCAAGTCACAGCTCTCAAGCCGTTTCAGGGGCACTGAAAGACAGCTCCATCCATCCATTATCTGTAGCCACTTTATCCTGTTCTACAGGGTCGCAGGCAAGCCGGAGCCTATCCCAGCTGACTATGGGTGAGAGGCGGGGTACACCCTGGACAAGTCGCCAGGTCATCACAGGGCTGACACATAGACACAGACGACCATTCACACTCACACCTACGGTCAATTTAGAGCCACCAATTAGCCTAACCTGCATGTCTTTGGACTGTAGGGGAAACCGGAGCACCCCCACACGGACACAGGGAGAACATGCAAACTCCACACAGAAAGGCCCTCGCCGGCCGCTGGGCTCGAACCCAGAACCTTCTTGCTGTGAGGCGACAGCGCTAACCACTCCACCAATTTTGGATTTCTGTGGAACCAAGAGGAAGAGCACCACAAGAAGTAAACACAGAATGCTGTGAAAAAGTAAAACCAGTGTTTATTTCTTTCTTGCAAGACTTCTTACAAGATTTATGCAGCCTGTCAGCGAAAGACATGTCAGGTGTTGAAATAGAGTGAAATGTCTGTTTCGTTTGGGCTGATATTTTTCAGCTTGCTTTCCTGATACATCTGCAACACATCATCAGCAGTGATTGTGAGGGTACATGTGAAATAGTTGCAGGTGTAATAAAGGCAAACAATGTCTATTTTTTACTTGACTATTCTTTTACCCTCAATGTGTCTTTGGAGGAGAAATTAAAGTTGACAGACGAAGCACACTTTGTCCAATCTAAGTGCAAATTGCACAAAAGGATAGGCAACAGAACTGTAAGGTTATTGGGTTTTTTTTTATTTGAACAAAAGGTTTTGTTGTTCATCATGTTTGTTATTTGCAGGAAACTGAGTGAAACCAGTCGAGCATTAAAAAAAAAATCCCTTACACAGGGTTTAAAAGAGCTTGAATCCATCAGTAAATGAAGATGAATGATTGTGAAAGCTAATTCTGTATATTAACAGTTGACATCTCCTGGTAATGTACATACATCTTGCTAGATCTGACACACATGCACAAGCACAACTCTGTGTTATAATCCAGTCTATAACTTTGGTCATCCACAATGCTTCAACTAAGATCATGATGAATGTGGTATTAATCGTGTTTAGCAACATGCAGAAAGTCAAGAAAATTCTGAAAAGAGGGCTGTGAAGTCAAAATGCAAGGTGACTTTAATGCAATTATCGAAAGCTACGCTTCAAAATACACTATATTGCCAAAAGTATTTGCTCACCCATCCAAATTATCGGAATCAGGTGTTCCAATCACTTCCATGGCCACAGGTGTATAAAATCAAGCACCTAGGCATGCAGACTGTTTTTACAAATATTTGTGAAAGAATGGGTCGCTCTCAGGAGCTCAGTGAATTCCAGCATGGAACTGTGATAGGATGCCACCTGTGCAACAAATCCAGTCGTGAAATTTCCTCGCTCCTAAATATTCCAGTCAACTGTATTATAAGAAAATGGAAGTGTTTGGGAACAACAGCAACTCAGCCACGAAGTGGTAGGCCACGTAAACTGATGGAGCGGGGTCAGCGGATGCTGATGCGCATAATGCGAAGAGGTCGGCAACTTTCTGCAGAGTCAATCACTACAGACCTCCAAACTTCATGTGGCCTTCAGATTAGCTCAAGAACAGTGCGCAGAGAGCTTCATGGAATGGGTTTCCATGGTCGAGCAGCTGCATCCAAGCCATACAACTTGACTGGCCTGCACAGAGTCCTGACCTCAACCCGATAGAACACCTTTGGGATGAATTAGAGTGGAGACTGAGAGCCAGGCCTTCTCGTCCAACTGATGTGTGTGACCTCACAAATGCACTTCTGGAAGAATGGTCAAAAATTCCCATAAACACACTCCTAAACCTTGTGGACAGCCTTCCCAGAAGAGTTGAAGCTGTTCTAGCTGCAAAGGGTGGACCGACGTCATATTGAACCCTATGAATTAGGAATGGGATGTCACTTAAGCTCATATGTGAGTCAAGGCAGGTGAGCGAATACTTTTGGCAATATAGTGTACATGGCATACTGAAGCTGCATTCATAATAGATGTCACTTCTTCTGCTAAGTAAGGAATAAAACACACTATTGGGACATGCTATTATTGGAAAACATTATCTACTTCAGGGTTTTAATTCCACTTTGCATCAGGGCATATCACAGCACCCTGTCGTGGATTATTTTCCTTCAACAGCATGTCCCCTAGTGCTTTACTCTTTACTTAGCAGAAGATGCTGGATTATGGATACTGGATGCTTGCTGACAGGAACATGGCTTCCTCCAACTACTCCAGCATCAGCTTCTCAAGTGACAGAAGACAGGTTGTGGTTATAAACAGGGTTAGTCAAAATTATGTTAACACTAATGGATTATTTTTCCCCTGCAGATAGACATATGCCATGGGTGACAGATTAAATGGTACTGTTGCTCGTTGTTTTTTGTGTGTTGAACACGATGATGAACAGGTTGAGACCGTCCTATAAATCCATCCATCCATCCATCCATCCATTATCTCTAGCCGCTTTATCCTGTTCTACAGGGTCGCAGGCAAGCTGGAGCCTATCCCAGCTGACTACGGGCGAAAGGCGGGGTACACCCTGGACAAGTCGCCAGGTCATCACAGGGCTGACACATAGACACAGACAACCATTCACACTCACATTCACACCTACGGTCAATTTAGAGTCACCAGTTAACCTAACCTGCATGTCTTTGGACTGTGGGGGAAACCGGAGCACCCGGAGGAAACCCGCGTGGACACGAGGAGAACATGCAAACTCCACACAGAAAGGCCCTCACTGGCCACGGGGCTCAAACCCAGGACCTTCTTGCTGTGAGGCGACAGTTCGAACCACTACACCACCGTGCCACCCTGTCCTGTCAATCGTCTTGCATATATGATGCATGTTTTGTGAATAAATGGTTTCTACCATTTAAGTGTTAACATAATTTTGACTAACCCTGTATTAGAGGGGGACAATTCTTCCTTCAGCTTGTCCATCAGCGTCACCCAGCAGGACCAGACAAATGATATGTGTGGGTGTACCTGAATAGCCCTGAAGTAATCCTGTTCTTCAAGTTGTGGGATTGTTGTGCAAACAAATCCCAGAACAAGAACGTGTACCATCCACCCGGGACATTTCACCCCAATGTCAGCAGAAGGAACTTTCCCCAGAATTCTAAGGACACTTCTTCAGTTGGCATTTTCACTTCCCGTTCTCACAATATATAAAGCATATGGAGACTCATGTTGTGAAGCCTTGCCAATCCTGACTACTACTGATGAATGTTAATGACCCTTTGTCTTTCTTCTGTATTAACCTGCTGGATTTTGGAAATACTGTGCCTTACCGTGTTTCCATCTCTGCCTGGCAACTTGAACTATTATCTAGATTTGCACTTTGGTTCTATTTGTACTGACATCACTCTAACCCTGGCCTGTTCTGTGTTACTGAGGTTTAGATTGTGGTTATTATCATCAGTTAACCCCTTGTTTGTTAAAAAAATGTTGGTTATGAAGGCACCAGACTTCTTGTCTGTTTGATGGGGAAAACTAGATATATTAGGCATATATAACATTAATAATTTTGAGTAAGATATTTTAGATGTAGCATTGATGGGAGGCTCTTAAAGAACGTTCATTAAACTTATACCAGGCCCAACAACAGTGCAAGTGCTATCAACAGTGTTTCCTCTACATGCCTTTTTTTGGTTACTGTTAGTGATTTCTTTGCAAACTTAAAATCCAAAGTCTCAATAGTAAGAAGTGAGCATTTTTGTTAAGTACTGGATTTGAAAAGTACTGTTTTCAAAGATACTTTTTCTACAATCATCATGCTTGATTATAACTATGGAAAGACTTGATTTTGAATTTGTCTCTTCACAAATGTCTTAATAAGTGACTAATGACCATGATTAATGTTTATATTAAAACATGCATACATACTGGGCCTGTCATGTTAAAAAAAAATCGAATTTAATATGGTCAATGGATATTAATTGGCGGTATCTACAGTGCTCAGCGTAAATGAGTACACCCCCTTTGAAAAGTAATATTTTAAACAATATCTCAATGAACACAAACAATTTCCAAAATGTTGACAAGACAAAGTTTAATATAACATCTGTTTAACTTATAATGTGAAAGTAAGGTTAATATAAACTTAAATTACACATTTTTTCAAATTTTACTCAAATTAGGGTGATGCAAAAATGAGTACACCCCACAACAAAAACTACTACATCTAGTACTTTGTATGGCCTCCATGATTTTTAATGACCGCACCGTCTTCTAGGCATGGAATGAACAAGTTGGCGACATTTTGCAACATCAATCTTTTTCCATTCTTCAACAATGACCTCTTTTAGTGACTGGATGCTGGATGGAGAGTGATGCTCAACTTGTCTCTTCAGAATTCCCCAAAGAAAATTATTTCTTTGCACCACAAAGGTGAAGGCTACAAGAAGATCAGCAAAGCTTTACTTATCAGTCAGAATACTGTAGCAAAAGTGGTACAAAAATTTAAGAAAGATGGAACTGCAACCATCTCACAGGGACGTCCAGGTCGTCCACGGAAGTTAACACCTCGACAGGAGCGTCTTCTGATGAGAAGGTTGAAGAAAATCAGCGTGCAAGTTCACTGCAGTTATCTAAAGAAGTAGAAAGCCAAACTGGGGTGACTATTTCCCATGACACAATATGGCGTATACTACAGAGGAATTGCATGCATGGATGCCGTCCATGAAAGAAGCCTCTCCTAAAGCCCAGGCACAAAAAAGCCCGCCTAGAGTTTGCCAGGGCCCATGCTGACAAAGATGAAGACTACTGGGACTCTATACTCTGGAGTGATGAGACCAAGATAAATGTTTTTGGAACTGATGGCTTCAAAACTGTATGGCGTCGCAAAGGTGAGGAATACAAAGAAAAATGCATGGCGCCATGTTGCAAAATGTCGCCAACTTGTTCATTCCATGCCTAGAAGACTTGGTGCCGTCATTAAAAATCATGGAGGCCATACAAAGTACTAGATGTAATAGTTTTTGCTGTGGGGTGTACTCATTTTTGCACCACCCTAATTTGAGTAAAACTGAAAAATGTGTAATCTAAGTTATATTATTAACCTTACTTTCACGTTATAAGTTAAACAGATGTTATATTAAACTTTGTCTTGTCAACATTTTGGAAATTGTTTGTGTTCATTGAGATATTGTTTAAAATGTTACTTTTCAAAGGGGGTGTACTCATTTACGCTGAGCACTGTATATTCTAGGTTCATATAATGTATACATGAGGTCTCACAAGGGAACTAACTGTAGCAATGCATTACATATGCTCTTACACTGTGATCATTAAATCGCACAACATTTTACAATTCTTCAGACGTATATGTAAAGTGATAAGGAGGACTGCTACTCTCCTTATTTTGCATACCCCTTGTGTATTTAAAGTGTTTCTTTCTATTGCTAGAAACTGACACACTTTTAAGGGCATTGGATAAACACCTGTGCTGGATTTGATGATGCACTTAACTCTACATCCACCCTCATGTTTTTTTCTGTCATTGCAGTGTTACATGTTATACTATATATCCTCATCAAAAAAATTCTCATTCAGGGATTGGCCAAGGATGGCTCACATGACATAAAATAGTTCCACCATTGATTAAGCAAGGTATCTCCATCCATCCATTATCTGTAGCCACTTATCCTGTCCTACAGGGTCGCAGGCAAGCTGGAGCCTATCCCAGCTGACTATGGGCGAGAGGCGGGGTACACCCTGGACAAGTCACCAGATCATCGCAGGGCTGACACAGACAACCATTCACACTCACACCTACGATCAATTTAGAACCACTAATTAGCCTAACCTGCATGCCTTTGGACTGTGGGAGAAACCGGAGCACCCGGAGGAAACCCACGCAGACCCATGCATGCTTTCCACGCAGGGAAAGCATGCAAACTCTACACAGAAAGGCCCTCGTCGGCCGCTGGGCTCGAACCCAGGACCTTCTTGCTGTGAGGCGAGCTACACCATCATGCTGCCAGGCAATGTATCTCATGATGTCAAAATTAAAAAAAAAAAAAAAATGGATATGGTGTGAGTCAGTCATGGTATATCCTGGATATACCATGAACTGAAATCACAATTTCAAGCTCTACAGCCGACTCAAGTCACAGCTGTGGCTCTGCGAGCGCGCGTGTGTGTGTGTAGATCCACGTATCATGATCATGCCTAGCAAGGCAGGCGATAGCATGGTACATTGCACATGTGCAAGTCGAAGGCTGCTCTGACATAAACAACAAACATGGCTGCCTCTAGTGAGTTTATGCCAAGATTCAATTTGAACACTTTTAGTTTTAAATTTTTTGATGAGGGATATAAATCTAATACACCACGCACTGGGAGGTTCCGGTTGAAATTATGGATTCTCTAAAGTGACTGGCATAGTACTGTTTTCTTCAGGGCTCTGAAGAAAATAGTACTATGCCAGTCACCTCAGAGAATCCATAATTTCAACTGGAGCCTCTCAATGCATGGTATATTTGATTACTATTTAATTCTAGGATGTTTGTGAGAGTTACTATAATTCAAAAATGAACAAAAAGAAACGGGTGGCGGAAGGCAATGTTTGTCACGGAGAGATAATTCTTCCTGAGCACAAGCAGCATTTATATCAGGTAGAAATAGAAACATGTAGCTTAGATTTTCCATCAGATGCTAACAGACACAAGTGATGATCAAGTGATTCAGGAATTATCCAGTAACTGATTTTAGGAATTGTTTTGAAGACTTTACTACTCTACAGAAACCCAGATTCTAAACCCTGAAGGAAAATTGTATAGTGTAACGATCCAGTGTGAAGTGCTTGATTTGCCTTAATCCTGATCACTTACTCAACTCCAGAAAACAATTTAAAGATGAATGAAATTCAGCATGCTTTGTGAGAAATATAATAATAATAATAATGTGTTGCCAGGCAAAACAAACCTCGCCCGGTAGCACTTATGATGAATATGAAGGAAGATATCGCGAAAAAAA
This sequence comes from Neoarius graeffei, assembly GCF_027579695.1. Classification (NCBI taxonomy): domain Eukaryota; kingdom Metazoa; phylum Chordata; class Actinopteri; order Siluriformes; family Ariidae; genus Neoarius; species Neoarius graeffei. Next base: position 66,159,406 of record NC_083572.1, read on the forward strand.
TGATTTTAATCTTTTTGGTGACCTTAAGTGTTTGAACATACTTGGCCAATAAACATGGTTCTGATTCTCTGCTGCTTTCAGCCAATCAGAACACACTGTACTGCATAACACTCTTACAGCATGATGACATAGTGGCTACTGCCTCTATATGAAACAGTAGCCACAAAACCCTTGACCTTGACCGGATGACCCCCAAAATGTTGGAGGTTCTATTTGAGATCAATGCCTATCTATCCTGAAAATTTCATGAAGATTGGTCCAGCCGTTTTCCCATAATATCATTAACTAACAAACAAACAAACAAACAAAACCTCGCCCCTGGTGGACTCCATCCCAGGCGAGGTAATAATAATAAGAAGAAGAAGAGGAAGAAGAAGAAGAACTGGATTTTTTTTTTATTGTAGACACAAGGAGTAATAATTTTCATGGCTTTTCCTCCCCTAACTTTAGTAATCCACAATAATAATTAAGAATCTTTGTGTTCCCCCATTCATACATCTTCCATAGCTGCTTCATCCAGGTCAGGGTCGCAGTACATCCAGAACCTACTGGGCACAAGATGGCAATACGGCAGTCCATCATAGGGCACTATATATATATATATATATATATATATATATATAGATATAGATATATATATATATAAAAACTAAGTGCAGGTTAGGGTTACTAGTTGACCTGCCAGCATGTTTTGGAAGGTGAGAAGGAACTGAAGAACTTGGAGGAAACCTACACAGCCAGGGAGAACATGCGCAATTCCACAGACCCGAGCTTGGGATAGACCCAGAGATGCTGGTGCTATGGGGGTGGATTTAAGATTTACCATTACCCGCACAGTGTTATTCGAGCTTTTGGCTGACCAGACATCATTCTCACAGCCAAATAGACAGGCTCAGTGAAGCTCACATTAAAAGTATGGAGAGGAGTTTTGGCTCCAGTCACATTGCTTATGCTAGAAAATGCTACACAATTTTTGCTGAAGCTAAGATGGATCTCCAGCTTCTGTAAAAATGGGGTACGCTTGAGTGGGGTCTCTCTTCCTCCTTCATATGCCCTAAGTAGGTTATCATACCACATTAGGCACCAAGCTCCACTTCTGCTTTCTAGACCACTTTCAGTACCAGAGCGGGGCAGCCCCCCATAGCACAGCCCCAGAACCCATGGGCAACCTTCGGCTTGCAGAATCCAGCAGTGCTCTCCTTTGGAGAAACTTTGGGAACTCAGAGCCTGAAAGTAGTTGGTGAACCTCTGTGGCCCAGCTGGATAAGGTTGTTTGACAGCACTGAAGGACACACTTTTAAGATCTTCAGACAGCACCAGACAAGGATGCAAAGTCTCAGAGTCAAAAGTCACCTCAGAAGGGTTAAGAATATTTTGTAAATGGCGTTGGGCAGCTCCAAGTTTGAGACGGAGGTCATAATTGTGGCGTTCCATTTCATCACACATGTGGTTCATGGTGACTTTTGCCTCGTTCTCATCACTTGCTCCAAATTTCTGAGGTTCTACCATCAGTCTGGCAGCAAGTTTCTCAATCTCCAGGATCTCTTTATAAAATCTAGCTTCATCTTGTTCCTCCAACAAGGTGTTAACCTGGAGCTCAGTTTCCTTAAGCTGTCTATGGAGATTTGACAGAGTTTGAACATTAGTCTCCAAAACCTCTTCTCTCTGCCTTAACTGGGTCTCTAGAAACTCCATCCTTGCTGTGCTGTCGCTCCTCAGAAGCTCCATCATTTCCTCCAGAACCGCTTTCACTTCTGCTTTAAAGTTGGTGTTTGATGTCTTGACTGCAGCTTCTTTTTCCTTTGCCTTGGCCAGCAGATCATCCACAAGTTCAATCTTTGCTTGAATGTCCACCATCACAGGAGCTACTTGAGATCTGTTTTTACTTAACTTATTGGATAACTTGATTTCTGTACAATCTGAATGATCAGCAGCAGCTTTTCCAGTGTTGCACATTGCTTCACATCCATCTTCTACCTGGCGAGAAGATGGCGGCTCATCTTTTCGTTCCATCACCTCTCCGTTCACACCTCTCTGGGGTGCACCTTCAGCAGTTTCCTGAATGGTGGACTGGTAACTTTCAACGGTGTTTTCCAGTTTAAGGATCCTCTGTGCAAATTCAGAATACTGGTTCAGAATTCTGTAATCCGGGCAGCGATTGTCAGATAAACCTGCCTTAAAGCTCCTGCTCTTCTCCAGACATGCAAAGCAGAATGAATGTCCAGAATGAAGCGTGACAGGATCAGAAAACAGATGGAGACAAATGCAGCAACGAAGCTCCTGGTTCAAGGGATTCTCAGAAAAACTTGAAGCCAAGTTTGGTAACTTTACCAAACTCTTGATCTGCACAAATACAAGGAAAAAGAAAAAGAGAGCATTCATCTTCAGCAACTGTTTTATCACAGCCAGGGTTGTGGTGGATCCAGCACCCATGCAAGGAACACCAAACACATGGCAGAAGTACACCCCGAATGGGACATCATTCAATCATAGTGAGCCCCAAACACAGATGTGTGTCCATATAGCATTTTTTTTCTGAAATCCAGCACCTTTTTTCAATTATTCCCAACAAGGAGAGAGTATGCAGCCACCTAGAGAAAAAGCACTGCACCCAACATCTTTTTTTCAGAGCACTCCACCTTTTATGTCCAGCCACTCGAAGTGCTTTGAGTTGAAAATTTCTGAACTTTTGATCAAAGCCCACATGTCGTCACTGTTGCTGCTTTTTAGGCAACCAAATCATATGACTGCTAGAGCGGTGATACGTTGTCAAGATATTGTTGCCAGAGAAACAAAACCCACAGCATGGGAGCATGTTTTTGATGAAGTACTCCCTATCGCCCTGCCAGTGCTTTTCTGCCAGAGAAAAAAAGCTATATGGACAGACCCCCATGATGGACAGAGAGAGAGCATGCAAAACTTCACAGCTCATGATCAAGCCATGCAAAATAGATAATGTCTGAAAATGAGGAGCATACTACAGGGCTTTTGTAGAGTAGGGTTTCAAAGGTAATGATTTAGGATAAAATAAAGATGACTTTTTATAACGTTTTTCAATAAAAAGAAAACTTTTTTTACTTTTAAAAAGAAGCATTAATGTGTTAGATTTATTCATTGTCACAGGTAAAAGTAGTTGCCTATTTGTGTATATTAATGAAAGAATTTTCGAGAAGGTTTCTTTCCTTCTCCCATCTACTAACAGGCAAACTTTGTTCATTGATGGTAATTATGAAATTACAGAGGTGAACAGTAATGAAGTACATTTACTTGAGTACTGTGCTTAAGTACACTGAGTATCTGTACTTTGAGTATTATTTTTTTGGGAAACTTATGACTTTAACTTCACTATACAGTGGGGCAAAAAAGTATTTAGTCAGCCACCAATTGTGCAAGTTCTCCCACTTAAAAAGATGAGAGAGGCCTGTAATTTTCATCATAGGTACACTTCAACTATGAGAGACAGAATGGGGGGGGGGGGGGGGGGGGGGGGGGGGGAATCCAGGAAAATCACATTGTAGGATTTTTAATGAATTAATTGGTAAATTCCTCTGTAAAATAAGTATTTGGTCACCTACAAACAAGCAAGATTTCTGGCTCTCACAGACCTGTAACTTCTTCTTTAAGAGGCTCCTCTGTCCTCCACTCGTTACCTGTATTAATGGAACCTGTTTGAACTCGTTATCAGTATAAAAGACACCTGTCCACAACCTCAAACAGTCACACTCCAAACTCCACTATGGCCAAGACCAAAGAGCTGTCAAAGGACACCAGAAACAAAATTGTAGACCTGCACCAGGCTGGGAAGACTGAATCTGTAATAGGTAAGCAGCTTGGTGTGAAGAAATCAACTGTGGGAGCAATTATTAGAAAATGGAAGACATATAAGACCACTGATAATCTCCCTCGATCTGGAGCTCCACGCAAGATCTCACCCCATGGGGTCAAAATGATCACAAGAACGGTGAGCAAAAATCCCAGAACCACACGGGGGGACCTAGTGAATGACCTGCAGAGAGCTGGGACCAAAGTAACAAAGGCTACTATCAGGAACACACTACGCCGCTAGGGACTCAAATCCTGCAGTGCCAGACGTGTCCCCCTGCTTAAGCCAGTACATGTCCAGGCCCGTCTGAAGTTTGCTAGAGGGCATTTGGATGATCCAGAAGAGGATTGGGAGAATGTCATATGGTCAGATGAAACCAAAATAGAACTTTTTGGTAAAAACTCAACTTGTTGTGTTTGGAGGAGAAAGAATGCTGAGTTGCCTCCAAAGAACACCATACCTACTGTGAAGCATGGGGGTGGAAACATCATGCTTTGGGGCTGTTTTTCTGCAAAGGGACCAGGACAACAGATCCGTGTAAAGGAAAGAATGAATGGGGCCACGCATCGTGAGATTTTGAGTGAAAACCTCCTTCCATCAGCAAGGGCATTGAAGATGAAATGTGGCTGGGTCTTTCAGCATGACAATGATCCCAAATACACTGCCCGGGCAACGAAGGAGTGGCTTCGTAAGAAGCATTTCAAAGTCCTGGATTGGCCTAGCCAGTCTCCAGATCTCAACCCCATAGAAAATCTTTGGAGGGAGTTGAAAGTCCGTGTTGCCCAGCGACAGCCCTAAAGCATCACTGCTCTAGAGGAGATCTGCATGGAGGAATGGGCCAAAATACCAGCAACAGTGTGTGAAAACCTTGTGAAGACTTACAGAAAACGTTTGACCTCTGTCATTGCCAACAAAGGGTATATAACAAAGTACTGAGATGAACTTTTGTTATTGACCAAATACTTATTTTCCACCATAATTTGCAAATAAATTCTTTAAAAATCAGACAGTGTGATTTTCTGGATTTTTTTTCTCATTTTGTCTCTCATAGTTGAGGTACTATACCTATGATAAAAATTACAGGCCTCTCTCATCTTTTTAAGTAGGAGAACTTGCACAATTGGTGACTGACTAAATACTTTTTTGCCCCACTGTATTTGAAAGACAAATATTGTACTTTTTACTCCACTACATTTCTATCAAGGTCCTCGTTACTCGTTGCGATGAAGCAGCTTTGAAAGTGGATGTTTTTTTCTCTTTTAAAACAGGATTGTTTTTGTCCGCAGGTGACACTGAGACAGCCCATCAGTAATCACTAGGGTCACATCACATCCATAGACTGGATAAAATCAAGATCAATTATTTCTCAGCAGCGTTATTTGAACACAATCAGTTGATGGCAGAATGGAAGGAGGAGGCGGTTCTTCTGGGGAATGCATGCACTCATGGCCATACCTAGAACCCATGTTTCAGTTTTCAGAAAGGATTAAAGATACGTTTCGTTTAAAATATTTGCTTTGCTGAAAACGAACCACATCACGGCCTACAAAAACTCGCCGTCCAGCCTGCAGAAGCATATTGAGGTCTGTAAACGCATTCTTCCAAGAGAAAGCTTGCAACGAAGTTGTCTGTGCTTTTAGGGCTAGTGATAACATTGCAATAGCTATGCAGTCTGGTTAGTCACATGACTTTCTATGGATTTGTTCAAGTTGCTGTAGCCTTGTCCACAGCTAACGTTAACACATAGCTAGTTAACTTGGACACTTTTAGTTAGCATGTAAAAACGGAGTTACGCTAACATGAATAACGTTAACTTATCTGAAGTCCTTTCAGAAATACGTGTTTTAACATAATCTTGCCAAATAAACAGAATGTAGAAATCTTTCTTTTCTCGTAGCGTTAGCTACCCAATACGATTTCGAGTTTGAAAAGAGTTTGCTAGCATGTCAGCTGAAGCTTCACTGACTAGCTAGCTTATCGTTAAACCACCATGATGGCACAGCATGTGTTCATATTGTGAATTAACATTTCTGTCTTTGGTAACGGCATTAGGTTTCATAAGCGTTGTGGCAATAATACAACAATGCGTTGACAGAAAAGGTACTTTTAATACGCAAGTATTTTTAAAAGCAAGTACTTCAGTACTTTAACTTAAGTAAAAATTTGACTGTATAACTTTCACTTGCATTGGAGTAACACTTGACCAGCGGGGTCTGTACTTTGACTTACAGTGGTACTTGAAAGTTTGTGAACCCTTTAGAATTTTCTATATTTCTGCATAAATATGATCTAAAACATCATCAGATTTTCACACAAGTCCTAAAAGTAGATAAAGAGAACCCAGTTAAACAAAGGAGACAAAAATATTATACTTGCTCATTTATTTATTGAGGAAAATGATCCAATATTACATACATGTGAGTGGCAAAAGTATATGAACCTTTGCTTTCAGTATCTGGTGTGACCCCCTTGTGCAGCAATAACTGCAACTAAACGTTTCCGGTAACTGTCCTGCACACTGGCTTGGAGGAATTTTAGCCCATTCCTCCGTACAGAACAGCTTCACCTCTGGAATGTTGCTGGGTTTCCTCACATGAACTGCTCGCTTCAGGTCCTTCCACAACATTTCGATTGGATTAAGGTCAGGACTTTGACTTAGCCATTCCAAAACATTCACTTTATTCTTCTTTAACCATTCTTTAGGAGAACAACTTGTGTGCTTAGGGTCGTTGTCTTGCTGCATGACCCACCTTCTCTTGAGATTCAGTTCATGGACAGATGTCCTGACATTTTCCTTTAGAATTTGCTGGTATAATTCAGAATTCATTGTTCCATCAATGATGGCAAGCCGTCCCGGCCCAGATGCAGCAAAACAGGCCCAAACCATGATACTACCACCACCATGTTTCACAGATGGGATAAGGTTCTTATGCTGGAATGCAGTGTTTTCCTTTCTCCAAATGTAATGCTTCCCATTTAAACCAAAAAGTTCTATTTTGGTCTCATCCATCCACAAAACATTTTTCCAATAGCCTTCTGGCTTGTCCACGTGATCTTTAGCAAACTGCAGACGAGCAGCAATGTTCTTTTTGGAGAGCAGTGGCTTTCTCCTTACAACCCTGCCATGCACACCATTGTTGTTCAGTGTTCTCCTGATGGTGGACTCATTAACATTAGCCAATGTGAGAGAGGCCTTCAGTTGCTTAGAAGTTACCTTAGGGTCCTTTGTGACCTCGGCAACTATTACACGTCTTGCTCTTGGAGTGATCTTTGTTGGTCGACCACTCCTGGGGAGGGTAACAATGGTCTTGAATTTCCTCCATTTGTACACAATCTGTCTGACTGTGGATTGATGGAGTCCAAACTCTTTAGAGATGGTTTTGTAACCTTTTCCAGCCTGATGAGCATCAACAACGCTTTTTCTGAGCTCCTCAGAAATCTCCTTTGTTCGTGCCATGATACACTCCCACAAACATGTGTTGTGAAGATCAGAGTTTGATAGATCCCTGTTCTTTAAATAAAACAGGGTGCCCACTCACACCTGATTGTCATCCCACTGATTGAAAACACCTGACTCTAATTTCACCTTCAAATTAACTGCTAATCCGAGAGGTTCACATACTTTTGCCACTCACAGATATGTAATATTGGATTATTTTCCTCAATAAATAAATGATTAAGTTCAATATTTTTGTCTCGTTTAACTGGGTTCTCTTTATCTACTTTCAGGACTTGTGTGAAAATCTGATGATGTTTTAGGTCATATTAATGCAAAAATATAGAAAATTCTAAAGGGTTCACAAACTTTCAAGCACCACTGTGTTCCCAAACCCGACTTTACAGCGGTATCGGATCATTAGAGCTGGTTACTCTCCGTTCTGTCGTTCAGTTAGTTTCGTTTTCCTGCTGCGTGTGTGACGACAGACTCTGAAGCTCCGTTACAGATTAAATCGCAGATATACGTTTGGAAAACAAATATATTCAAATATACTATTAACACATGTATGAAATAAGGTTACCTGTAGTGAGTGTGTTGGTTAAAGTTCTTGGTGTTGGTCTGCACTGGGCTGGGTGTTTAAATAAACGCTCAGAGCAGGAGACAGTCGACACCTCTCCAAGTGTGACGCGCCTGCAGCACGCATTCTGGGTAACCTGACAGAAACCATGATTCATCCCTCAGTCTGTCTGGAAGTGTATTTTAATTTCATAAAAGTCACAATCTCAAAATAAGCTGATGCACAATGTATTACAGTCCACCAAATGGCATAAAGGTGGATAAAATAAACTACTATGTCTTGGCAAGTTTCCCAACACTTACCTTCCTTCCTACCAAAGAACCGCATTAAATAAAACACCAACCATAATAAAAAGAAGCTAATGTTGGTCTAACTCGTCTAAATTTGGCAAAGATCCTTCAAGAAATGGTGATGTTAACCCAAGACAAACAAAAATCCAAACATCCACCACCCAGGGGCCAACTGGGGACCCTACATGAATTTTGTTTCCATCTGCAAAATTCCAGGTCATCCCCGGACCTACTTGCCAAATTTGGTGGAAACCTGTTAAGAAATGGTGACGTTAGCTCAAGACAAACAAACAACATTCTACATGGTTTAAATTAAATTATCTTCGAATGTTAAAAAAAATAAAATTTTATCATTTCTAGTGGTAAAAAGATGTATCCCAAAGGTTTATCGAAAATCATAATTGAGTCTTCTGTGATGCATCTACAAGATTCTTGGGAATTATTGTTGACTAGCAGGTTACCCGGCATTGCCAGGGTTTTGCAAAATTCTGGGTTGCCCCCAGACTTCCATGTCAAATTTAGTGAAGATCCGTCAAGAAATGATGTTAACCCAAGACAAACAAAAATCCAAACATCCACTACCTAGGGGCCAACTGGGGACCCTCTGGGGCCCATGCATGAATTGTGTTTACGGACCTACTTGCCAAATTTGGTGAAAACCCGTTAAGAAATGGTGACGTTAGCTCAAGACAAACAAACAACATTCTACATGGTTTAAATTCAACAAATTATCTTCGAATGTTAAAAAAAATCTAATTTTATCACTTCTAGTGGTAAAAAGATGTATCCCAAAGGTTTATCTAAAATCATAATTGAGTCTTCTGAGATGCCTCAAGTGTCATCTACAAGATTCTTGGGAATTATTGTTGACTAGCAGGTTACCCGGCATTGCCAGGGTTTTGCAAAATTCAAATTTGGTGAAGATCCGTCAAGAAACGGTGATGTTAACCCAAGACAAACAAAAATCCAAACATCCACCACCCAGGGGCCAACTGGGGACCCTCTGGGGCCCATACATGAATTTTTTTGTTTACATCTGCAAAATACCAGGTCATCCCCAGACCTACTTGCCAAATTTGGTGAAAATATGTTAAGAAATGGTGACGTTAGCTCAAAACAAACGAACAAACAAACTTTGCTGCTTATTATATTAGATGAAAGTTTGAACTGGAGAGAGCACACGGACTGGGCTAGTAAAAAAAGTGAATAAATCAATTAGTATAATAATGAGGGTCAGTCATTTAGTTTATATAAAAACAGTCTCCTTACTCTTTACTAAAGTTTAATTTATCCTCATCTTTCTTATTGTAATATGGTTTGGGCAAGTACTTTTCCTCTTACCCTTCACAAAATTCTGGTCCTCCAGAAACGTTTTGTGAGAATTACAACCCAATCAGAATCATATGTTGCATCTAATCCTTCTTTTAAAAAACTGCAGGTTCTTACGATTTATAATATTAATATTTTCCAAATATGTGTTTTTATTGATGTGATTCATTCAAGCAAAGGGAAATGTTCCTGAATAGTTTAAGAGCTATTTTGAAATTAATTCACAGGTTCATTCTTATTTAACTCCGCAGTCTGAAGATTTATCCTCCTCCTAAATTTCTAACCAGCAGAGGACAATTTTCTATAAGATTTAGGGGTGTCAAGTTATGGAACAGCATTTGGCAAAAAACTGTTCCTCTATAAAAGGTTTCAAGAGATGTTTAAAAGATAATTTAATTGCTGTGTTGCAATTTGATTTTTTAATATATTGTTTATGCATGTTCTTTTTTTGTGAGTAATGGCTTGCTATTACCATTATGAAGTTTCTCTTTATTTTTAGCAATGTTATAGGTGGAGGCTTCGAATAAGCCTGTTGGGCTTTCTGCCTCTCCCTGCACTATATTGCTTACTTTTATTTTTTTGTTGTTGTTTAATGTGTGTGTTTTTTTTAAATTGTGCTAAATAATTTATTTAAAAAAAAAAAAAAAGAGAACCATCAGGGTCAAGAGTCCACTTCCACACAAAACCAAACTTACACTCTTCACATCCTTATTCGTAACAAATAGGAGCAAATGCACGGATACAAAAATGCCTAAGCTCAGACTTTAAGTCATGATACAAAAAGGGAATAGTTATAAATGTTGGAGTTGTATTTATTTTTCTATAAACATAATTTGCAGTAACAGTCATCCACTGCTGTTCACATTCCCAGTCTGTCAACACATAACCCCTCTACAGTAAATACACATCTTACTGTAAATCCATCCACACACAGCAAACATGTTTAACACTTCAATCATTCAAACCTGAAACAAAGATATTAAAAAAAAAAAGTGGAAAAATGGCAGTATACAGTAGCTACATGAAGTCAAGTTATTTACATGCACTGAATCCTACTGAAAAGTTATAGCAAGCTAGTTGATCGACAAGGTTTTAGCCCTGGTTAATATTCATAAATAAAATACGAAGTATTTGATATGAATTTATTTATTCAGGAGCGATTCAAAAAGAAATCCCAGTATCCCATTATTATCCTCTTAAATTATTAAACCATACTTTCGTACCTCCACTGGAATTAAAAAATACAATAAAAATACAAAAACATTTATGATTAGAGCTTTGGCACTAATCAAGAAACCCCCATTTTCTTGTGAAAACCATTTCCCAAACTATTTCTCACATGTTTTAAAACTCGTGTCTCATTTTATTTCTCTGAGATTAGTCTGAAGCAGCACGGAAATTAAGCTGCCTCACAGGCATACAAACTCACCAAAATTTCCAGTTTGACATGGAATGGTCACTTCCTTAGGAATTGTGTGTCTCTTAACAAGGCTCACTGTATAGATTGAGGGCTCAAGCGTGTAGTGGAAAGTGGCGAGATCGAACTCTATTCACAATACTTTATCTTAAGATAGACATCGTAACCAACTTCAGGAGAATACAAACAATGCTTAATACAAAACACTGCATTATACAAAACCACAAATTTTAAATGATTGGGGGGGGGATTGATAAAGGAAACACTGGATTTATTTGATACCAAATGATTATCTTTGGTTTTTCTGAACACACCTTTCTCTGTTTTAGCATGTGAGCCGAAACACAGGTAGGAACAGACTTTGTACAAGTTAGTTAAAATCCAGCTTTTATTACATTCTGGCTTACAGCTTTTATTCCATTCAGCTTTTTAGTGTCATAATAAAGAGAGGTAAAGAGAAGCTGGAGATTTAGCAAAACCAGAAAGACATGGACGTTAATTGGGGAAGTCTAGAGTGAAGAGAGGTCCAGTGGCGCCAAGGGCTCTCTCCAGAAAGAAAAGTGACTGAATTCTGGGTAATCAAAGGATGCAGGCCGGCCTTTACAGAGGAGAGGGAAGACATGTTCCACAAGTTCACTCAAGTGAGAATACCTAGGACACACCCAATATTCACATTATATAATAATAATAATAATAAATAATGCTGGAACCACTTCAATTATGTCTGCATGTGTCTTTCTTACGAGGACTTGTGGGATTTGCTGTTCTCTTGTATAAGCTCCCCCTTAGGGTTCACAGTGAAGATCCGAGTCTCAGGTACGCCAACATTCTGATAAGCAAATGCATCCTGGACACACGCACGCACACGTTACTCTTTCAGGAAAATAAAACTAGCTACAAGACTGTAGTGACTTCATTTCCACTGTTGGCATAAGGCTTACATTGGTCCTGTTGCCAAAGGCAGCGTAGAATGGTTGTCTGTGTGGATGAAAAAGGTCTCTAATATCAGTCAGGCATGCGATTTTAAAGACCTCTGGCTTCTTCTCAATTACCTCCCTGTAGAAATACAGGTACAAAAAATGTTCTAATGTATAGCATTGATGCACGACACAAAATGGTGCATTAACTATTTAAAAATATTTAAATGAATGGTGTTGTACCTGTGTAAAGCTGAGAATAAGCTGCTCGGAGCAAGCAGCACAGGTCCTTTAGGCAGTACAATACCTTTATCACTGACCCATTGCAGGTAGCCTTTGGTGATGTTTGCCATGCCTATGGCACGAGCTGAACAATACAGGAACTTATAGCCATTCCTGGACAATACACAACACACTACTGCTAACCTCGGTAATAATAGCATTGTTAACGGTAATCCACACAATTTTTCACTTGATCCAATTGTCAGCAAAGACATGAGTATTTTGCATTAGAAAGATGAAGCAAACTTAACTAATAACTAGTAAGGCAAGCAAACATGCCCAAATCATAGTAAACTTACATTATATGGCCAAAAGTATGTGGACGCCTGGCCATCACACCCATGTGTGGACCTTCCCTGAAATGCTGCCCAAAAGTTTAAAGCACACAATTGTAGAGAATGTTTTTGTATGCAGTAGCATTAAGACTTCTCTTCACTAGAACTAACGGCCCAGTCCAAACCTATTCCAACATGACAATGCCACTGTGCACAAGACCTTGAATGTCCTGCACAGAGTCATGACCTCAACCCCACTGAATTGGAATACTGACTGTACCCCAGGCCTCCTCACCCTGCATCACTGTCTGATCTCATTAACACTCTTGTGGCCGAATGGGTAGAAATTGCCACAGCCATGTTGTAAAATCTAGTGGAAAGCCTTTGCAGAAGAGTGAAAGCTGTTACAAGAGCAAGTGGGGACCACTTCTAGAACAGGATGTTCAAAGAGAACATATGAATGTGATGGTCAGATGCCCACATACCTTTGGCTATATAGGGGTTTTTCAAACAACGTCTAGCATTTCAGTCTTAAAAAGAGACTCACTTATATTGCTTCCAACACTACATGACAAGTAAACATTATTAATAGTAAAAAGGTATGCAACACAGCTAAAATAGTATTAGCAACCAACTCAGTTGGTGTGTGTATTGTACACACAATTTTTTTTATTTACACACAGTGGTGCTTGAAAGTTTGTGAACCCTTTAGAATTTTCTATATTTCTGCATAAATATGACCTAAAACATCATCAGATTTTCACACAAGTCCTAAAAGTAGTTAAAGAGAACCCAGTTAAACAAATCTCATCTCATCTCATTATCTCTAGCCACTTTATCCTTCTACAGGGTTGCAGGCAAGCTGGAGCCTATCCCAGCTGACTACGGGCGAAAGGCGGGGTACACCCTGGACAAGTCGCCAGGTCATCACAGGGCTGACACATAGACACAGACAACCATTCACACTCGCATTCACACCTACGGTCAATTTAGAGCCACCAGTTAACCTAACCTGCATGTCTTTGGACTGTGGGGGAAACCGGAGCACCCGGAGGAAACCCACGCGGACATGGGGAGAACATGCAAACTCCACACAGAAAGGCCCTCGCCGGCCCCGGGGCTCGAACCCGGACCTTCTTGCTGTGAGGCGACAGTGCTAACCACTACACCACCGTGCCGCCCCAGTTAAACAAATGAGACAAAAATATTATACTTGGTCATTTATTTATTGAGGAAAATGATCCAATATTACATATCTGTGAGTGGCAAAAGTATGTGAACCTTTGCTTTCAGTATCTGGTGTGACCCGCTTGTGCAGCAATAACTGCAACTAAACGTTTCCGGTAACTGTTGATCAGTCCTGCACACCGGTTTGGAGGAATTTTAGCCCGTTCCTCTGTACAGAACAGCTTCAACTCTGGGATGTTGGTGGGTTTCCTCACATGAACTGCTCGCTTCAGGTCCTTCCACAACAATTCGATTGGATTAAGGTCAGGACTTTGACTTGGCCATTCCAAAACATTAACTTTATTCTTCTTTAACCATTCTTTCGTGGAACGACTTGTGTGCTTAGGGTCGTTGTCTTGCTACATGACCCACCTTCTCTTGAGATTCAGTTCATGGACAGGTGTCCTGACATTTTCCTTTAGAATTCACTGGTATAATTCAGAATTCATTGTTCCATCAATGATGGCAAGCCATCCCGGCCCAGATGCAGCAAAACAGGTCCAAACCATGATACTACCACCACCATGTTTCACAGATGGGATAAGGTTCTTATGCTGGAATGCAGTGTTTTCCTTTCTCCAAACATAACACTTCTTATTTAAACCAAAAAGTTCTATTTTGGTCTCATCCGTCCACAAAACATTTTTCCAATAGCCTTTTGGCTTGTCCACGTGATCTTTAGCAAACTGCAGACGAGCAGCAATGTTCTTTTTGGAGAGCAGTGGCTTTCTCCTTGCAACCCTGCCATCCACACCATTGTTGTTCAGTGTTCTCCTGATGGTGGACTCATGAACATTAGCCAATGTGAGAGAGGTCTTCAGTTGCTTAGAAGTTACCCTGGGGTCCTTTGTGGCCTTGCCAACTATTACACACCTTGCTCTTGGAGTGATCTTTGTTGGTCGACCACTCCTGGGGAGGGTAACAATGGTCTTGAATTTCCTCCATTTGTACACAATCTGTCTGGCTGTGGATTGGTGGAGTCCAAACTCTTTAGAGATGGTTTTGTAACCTTTTCCAGCCTGATGAGCATCAACAACGCTTTTTCTGAGGTCCTCAGAAATCTTTGTTCGTGCCATGATACACTTCCACAAACATATGTTGTGAAGATCAGACTTTGATAGATCCCTGTTCTTTAAATAAAACAGGGTGCCCACTCACACCTGATTGTCATCCCATTGATTGAAAACACCTGACTCTAATTTCACCTTCAAATTAACTGCTAATCCTAGAGGTTCACATACTTTTGCCACTCACAGATATGTAATATTGGATCATTTTCCTCAATAAATAAATGACCAAGTATAATATTTTTGTCTCATTTGTTTAACTGGATTCTCCTTTTAGGACTTGTGTGAAAATCTGAAGTTGTTTTAGGTCATATTTATGCAGAAATATAGAAAATTCTAAAGGGTTCACAAACTTTCAAGCACCACTCTGTCTCTGTGTGTGTGTGTGTGTGTGTGTGTGTGTGTGTGTGTGTGTGTGTGTGTGTGTGTGTGTGTGTTGCGCGCGCACACCTCAAAATACTGGAATATAATGAAACAGCTCTTTTTTTTCATAATCTAACTAAAAAAGGTGAACTTCCACATATTCTATATTCGTTACACAAAGTGAAATATTTCATGGCTATTTGTTTTAATTTTGATTACGGCTTATAGCTCATGAAAATCAGAAATACAATACCTCAAATTATTAGAATATTTCAAGTTTGAATAAAACAGTATAAAAATACTGTGTATCTTTTGGTCTAGTTCAGTAGAAGCAACCACAATCATGGAGAAGACTGCTGACTTGACAGTTGTCCAGAAGACGATCATCGACACCCTCCACAAGGAGAGTAAGCCACAGAAGGTCATTGCTGAAAAGTCTGGCTGGAAAAGGTGCACAAGCAACAGAGATGACCACAGAAATGACTGGATTGTTGCTCAGAGAACTTGATAAAACACAGTGGACCAACACCAGCAGATGACATGGTACCACAAATCATCACAGACTGCAAAAACTTCACACTGGACTTCAAACACCTTGGATTCTGTGCCTCTCCACTCTTCCTCCAGACTCTAGGACCTTAATTTCCAAATGAAATGCAAAATGTACTTTCATCTGAAAAGCGGACTTTGGACCACTGAGCAACAGTCCAGTTCTTTCTCTCCTTAGCCCAGGCAAGATGCTTCCGACATTGTCTCTGGTTCAGAAGTGGCTTGATATTAGGAATGCGACAGTTGTAGCCCCTCTCCTGAAGACGTCTGTACGTGGTGGCTCTTGATGCACCGACACCAGCCTCAGTCCACTCCTTGTGAAGCTCTCCCAAGTTCTTGAATCAACTTTTCTTGACAATTCTTTCAAGGCTGTGGTCATCCCTGTTTGTGCACCTTTTCCAGCCACCCTTTTCAGTAATGACCTTCTGTGGCTTAGCCTCCTTGTGGAGGGTGTCGAAGATCATCTTCTGGACAACTGTCAAGTCAGCAATCTTCCCCAGGATTGTGGTTGCATGTACTGAACTAGACCGAGAGATACACAGTATTTGTACCGTTTTAATCAAGTCCTCATTCTCTACAGTAGCAGACGAAGACAGCGAGTCGATGCGAATGTGTCTTACTGGTGTATTTTGTGATAAAGCTTGGCAATGCCTTGATGGGTCCAGTCTTTGCCTAGCTGTGGCAGAATGTGACCTAACGCATCTGACCTGGCATGAACAAAGAATGAACAGCGTCACCACAGAACATACATGTGCCCAATATAATATTAAAATTTATATGTAACCGCATGTATAATACATATATACTCACTTGGTGATGGTTCCATCAATATCTGAGATAATGACTTTATCATCCCAGTTCCAAAGATAGATGGCAGCTTCACAACGGCAAGTGCCCTGGTACTGAGTGGTCACACTGAAAACAATCTTGTTAGCTCCCTCCTGCAAATTGAGATGCTCCTAACAAAACACAAAGTTTGTAAACTTTAAGGCTATTGACCTGAACACGGAATACAATGACCAATGGAGTCTAAAAGAGTAAAGCTTATGTTCAGTGTTTGTAGTATAACAGTTATGTACTATCTGCTGGGAGGTGAGGCGGAGGGATTTGCGGTATATCTGAGTCAGGCACTGTGCAGTCCTCATGTCTTCTGTCACACTATCCTGCCTGTTAGAGTCAGTACCATCGTCATCACTGGACAGCTGACCAGAGTGATTCCTGCAGAAACCAGATTTAAGATAAAATCATCCCCAAAAAGAACAAAAACAAAACAAATATATAAAACATTTGTAACATAGCTGTCAGAAACATTGGCTAGATTTCACATCTGAAAACCCCCAAACATAGTGCAGGTGGCAGAAAATGATTTTTGTAAATGAACACCTTATTGTCAGGGCAACTATTTTCCTCTTAGATGACTGTGGCATCATCAAGATTAAAACCTTGTCAGTCATTCTCGCAGTGATTGGGGGGGGGGGGGGGAATCAAGCCTCTTTTCATACATATATTTTACAAAACACACAATCTTACTTTACTGGGGGAGTTACAGGAAGAGAAGATGACGCCTCAAGTTGATGTTCTTCAGAATCAGGCTTTGAGTTTGACTGAAAGAGAGGGGAAAAAATAAGCTGTGCAGAGATAGAGGGTTGAAAAATTGTAATCTGTAATGCTCTCTGTTGCTCATATTTGAGGCTTTCAGCTTTGGGTTGTGCACTGGAACTAAAATGTACTATGGACATTCCTGTGGTAAATTTGCATTACTGTCTAGATTGTTAATAAGGAAGAATAAACATACAATATAAGGCTAAAACACCTGATCATCCAACCTTTATGTGGTTCTTCCCCGAACTGTTGCTACAAATTTGGAAGCACAGAATCATATCGAATATCTTTATATGATGTAGTACTACAATTTCCCCTTCACTGGAACTAAGGGGCCCAAACCTGTTCCAGCATGACAATGCCCCTGTGCACAAAGCAAGGCCCATGATTTGCCAAGGCTCGTGTGGAAGAAATTGCAACCTTTGGGATGAACTGGAATGCAAGCCTTCTTGTCTAATAAGTGTCTAACCTCACTAATACTCTTGTGGCTGAATGGGCAAATCCCCACAGCCATAGTCCAAAATTCAGTGGAAAGCCTTCTCAAAAGAGTGGAGGTCATTATAACTATTCAATCTGGAATGGGATATTCGACAAGCACATATGGGTGTGATTGGTCAGGTGTCCACAAACTTCTGGCTATATAATATCTAGTACCCGTGAACTCAGTGTAGTGCTTCATGGTAACCTAAATTTTTGTAAGGCACTGACTCTGACTAGCCATCTCAAATAGTAATTAATTAATTAATTAATTATTCATTCATCTTCAGTAACTCTTTCATCCTGGTCAGGGTCAAGTCAATTTTATCTGTATAGTGCTTTTAACAATAGACATTGTCGCAAAGCAGCTTTACAGAAATGTATAAAGTCTGGACATACATTTTAAACATGTACATTTATCCCTAATGAGCAAGCCTGAGGTGATGGTGGCAAGGAAAAACTCAGACAACAGGTCACGGTGGACCTGAAGCATATCCTGGGAAGAAGGGCTGCAAAGTGGGCAAATTAGAATAGCTAATCAAACTAGACTGCATTTCCGCAGAGAAAATGCAAAGTGTGCTTGCTGAGCTGTAGCAGAACAGCTATCATGCTAATGCTAACAGTTAGCATACTAGCATGCTAATGCTAGCATGCTAATGCTAGCATGCTAATGCTAGCATGCTAATGGCTAACGGCTAACATGCTAACAGCTAATGATTAACATGCTATTTGTTAAAATTCTAACACTTTAAGGCTAATATGCTGACAGCTATCATGCTAACAGCCAACAGGCTAACGGCTAGCATGTTAACTTTTAGCATGCTAACACGCTGAGGGTGACATGCTAACAGCTAATATGCTAACAGTTAGCATGCTAACATGCTCAGGCGAACTCACTAACAGCAAACATGCAAACTCTGCATGCTACCATGCTAATCCTAACATGTTAACAGCTCTCATGATAACATGCTAATGGTGAACATGCTAACTCATGGGCTAACAGCAGGCATGATATCATAATGGGTAACATGCTAACAGCTAGCATGGTAACACGTGAATGCTTATATGTTAATTGCTATCGTGTGTGCAGTCCTAAAGTATTCCTAATAAAATGGCCATTGAGTTGAAGTTGATTTGCTGTCAAAGTCTCAAATGAGCAGATCCTTGTCAAATGCATCACCACCTATGGGGGAAGGGAGGAATGACTCAGTCAAGCTTCCAGTGATTAGCGGCAAAATGGAGAAAAAAATGGACGGATGAAAGGCAAGACAAAGACGAGTGCGGGTCAGAACCGATATCGTGTGTGTGATGGGTGATTTGGCCTGAGGTGCCGTATGAAGTTTGGTGGATGTGTGGTGAAGTGTTACTGAGCAAAACTCCATTCATTTGAATGGGGCCAAAAATCAATGGAAGCCTATGGAGGTAAAAAGAGATGCGTGAAAGACGAGTGCAGGTCTCAGATGAGGGGATGGATCTGTGCAGGGACTTGGCCTGAGGCATCAAGTGAAGTTTTGTCACTTGGTTAAAAAAAAAAAAAATTGATGGAGAGTGAAAGTTTTTCTCCTGAAACACCATTCATTTTCAATGGGGCCAAAAATCAATGCAAGCCTATGGAGGAAAAAGGGATGAGCAAAAAGAAAGGAAAAATATGAGTGCGGGTCAGAACCGATTGCATGTATGTGTCAGGGGAGTTGACCTGAAGTATCACATGAGGTTTGGTGCATCTGCGATGGAGCGTGCCCCAGTAGGACGATTCAATTCATGAGCCCTATTCATTCTCTATGGGGAAAAAAACAAAAGAAAAACGACAAGAACAAGAGAATGGGCGCGTTGATCCAAAAGCTGTATATAAAAACACACTACACCACTTCGGGCCAGACGTCTCAGAGTTGGAACAGTGTCTCCATCTCGAACGCCCTAGGAGGAGTAGTGGATCCAAAAAACATGTTGGAATAAGGCAGAATAAGTAAACTTAAGAACAATAGTGTGCTTGCCAGCCTTCGGCTGCTGTGCGCTTGAGCAAGCACACTAACTACCAACATGTTTGAGAAGAAAATGGAGAACCCAGTGGAAACATGCAGAAACACAGAAGAATGTGCAAAGCTGCACAGACAGTAACTTGGCAGCGATACTTACTGCACCACCGAGCCATCCACACATTCTAATTAAAAGGACAAACTATACCTGATTGTTTTCCATGTCTTTCCTTCGCCAGGAAAACCACCAGCGACCAGACTTCTTAGACATTTTATCTTTTACCAGCTGCTCAACTGCACTCTACATAAAAGACAGAAGGTTAAAACCATTATTCAATCAAATAGTGATCCAGAAGCAGGACCTTGTGGCCAAATCCTCCCAGTACAAATGTAATGGAATAAGCCTATAAGCCTTTGTACCTTTGGCAAATTCTTCTGAAAAGCTTGCATTGACAGAATCATCGGAGCAGCAGCTGCCCAGTTGTAATAACTGAAAAGAGATGAACAGAAATGGTTTACCAAATAACATTTTTCCATTAGGCTAAGAGAAATGTTATAAATTTAAAACAAACAAACAACCTAGATACTCTTCCAGTCCAAAAGTGGATTTATTTCACTAACTTGGAGTTGATGCAGATGACGAGGTTTGGGTCATCAATAATTCCAGGGTTGCTGACAAAGTCTTGGTAGGTGACAATGTGCTCCTCAAACTTTTCTGCACCAAAAAAAAAAAAAAAAAGGGACAATAGCTGTTTTTTCAGCATGAAAAGTGACCTTGGTGGGTGTGTCATTAGTTTGGAGAGGAAGCAGAGCACAGCAATGGAGAACACAAGGGAAAAGGATACAGCTTCAGCTTGCAGATAATCAATCAATGTGCTCTGCCATCTTGCTACTACTGTTTACTTCTGTTGTGAACTGTGCAACACCCTCCGTTCATAACCAATTCTTGATGACAATAGTTCCACTCAAAACTGGTGAAAACGTGGGCTGGCTCACTAGCTGGCACCAAGGTTCAAATAATCCTGAACAGAAGCAGTTCAAGAACCCATTCCCTTTTGGTTGAGAAGGGGCAACTATGTCCCATTTTAAAAGTTGCATAAAACTGAACCCAGGCCAACTTTATTTGATAGACAATAAGTCAGCTTCTTGCTGCTTCCCAATGAAAATGAATGCAGGCCCGGCACCGTGGGGGGGCGAAAGGGGGCGTCGCCCCCTCGTGGCTACAGCCCCGCCCCCTCAACGGAGACTCAGATCACTTAATTGTTTTCTTATGAAAATATAATGTATTATAGACGTATTAATAATTTGCATTTTCAAATACGAAATATTAAGTGGTTGCGCATTGCACAAAAATACATTTCACATAAATCACCTGTTTTAGACATAGATATGTAATGCTGACACAGCCGCGCACACACAGACCTGTGATAAGGACAGGGGAGGGGTCGTGCGGGCGGGGGTTTTACATGTACACTTACAAGTGCACTGTCTCTGCAATATGCAGTCAGTTTACGGGAGTAGTCTTCCCCCTCCGAATTAAACGAATTCAATCACAATATTGTGAATCCATTTTCTTTCTTTGTAGGCCAAGTTTATCTTCGTTTATGTTGGTGTATGTGTTCATATATGGTCCGCTTTGTGCGCAAATAGCGTAAGAATGTGTCGTTGACATCACCCCCCATGCAGCGGGGGTGAAAATTCATCACTTCAGAGAGTGTTTAGTCCCCTACACGCCTAAACTGGGATCGCGGATTAAGTGGTTAGAGTTGACTCGGTGCAAGTCAGGAAGGCTATTACTGGTGCAGCTGCGGGGTCTATTGATTTTTTTTTATTATGATTTTGGCCGCCGAGCCAAGTACCTTAGACTTGCATTGACGTTTTGTTTTCATGCCGCGGAGCTATTTGTATGTATTTTAAATGTAAAGGACTTGCCTGTAGGTTTGTGTGTGTTGTTTTATGTTTGGCATCTTTCCGGTTGTAACGCGTGTCTGTGAGAAAATTGGAGGGCAGGGTTAACAGGTGGGCATGGGAGTTGATAAAGCGCAACTGCCCTGGTAATATGTCACATGATTTTCCAGGACTAAAACAACCTTCGGGGCCATGGTTTCGCGGTTGGCGCAGTTAATTGTTTGAAACACGTTGTCAGACCGCCATCACTACTACACACTATATGAAAAATATTTGCCCCCTTGCGATTTCTAATTGCCCCCTTAGTAAACTGTTCCTGGCGCCGGGCCTGAATGAATGGATGCAAAATATCAGATTGGGAATTTGTGTATAGTGTGCATGCATCATAACACTCCAAGGTTACACTGGAAACTTTGTCACACTTTTTTTTTTTTAAATAATGAGTGGTGGGCGGCACAGTGGTGTAGTGGTTCGCGTTGTCGCCTCACAGCAAGAAGGTCTGGGTTCGAGCCCCGTGGCCGACAAGGGCCTTTCTGTGTGGAGTTTGCATGTTCTCCCCGTGTCCGCGTGGGTTTCTTCCAGGTGCTCCGGTTTCCCCCACAGTCCAAAGACATGCAGGTTAGGTTAACTGGTGACTCTAAATTGACCGTAGGTGTGAGTGTGAATGGTTGTCTGTGTCTATGTGTCAGCCCTGTGATGACCTGGCGACTTGTCCAGGGTGTACCCCGCCTCTCGCCCGTAGTCAGCTGGGATAGGCTCCAGCTTGCCTGCGACCCTGTAGAGCAGGATAAAGCAGCTACAGATAATGAGATGAGATGAATGAGTGGTCACTCTTTTTCCTACCTTTCTTGATCTGCCTGGAGTATCCCTCAGTCCCACAGAGAGACATGGTAACATCCAGAGTGTCAGTGGTGGAGTCTGATAGATACTCAGTCCCACTGTCTACATTGGCATTGTTTAGAGACTGAGGAGATTGCTGGCCTGTCTGTGGGGACTGTATGGGTGGGACTGAACCAAGCTCAGCATGACCTTGGGAAGGAGAGTCACCTTCACTGGATGGGGGATTGGGGGGGGGGGGGACAGACAGACAATGAAAGCCAATACCAATGATGACTACATACAATAGTAAAATAAGAATTATATTCTCCTGTAAACATACTGTATCTGTACATTAGCATATAACCCCATTTCCAGAAAAGTTGGGACATTTTCCAAAATGCAATTTAAAAAAAAAGGTGATTTGTCAATTAGTGTAAACCTTTATTTAAGTGACAAAAGTACAAAGAAAAGATTTTCAATAGTTTTACTGACCAACTTAATTGTATTTTGTAAATATAAATGAAGTTAGAATTTGATGCCTGCAAGACACTCAAAAAAAGTTGGGACAGAGGCATTATTATAACTGTATTACATCACCTTTCCTTTAATAACACTTTTTAATCATATGGGATCTGAGGAGACTAATTGTTGCAGTTTTACAATTGGAACTTTTGTCCATTCTTGCTTGATAGAAGACTTCAGCTGCTCAACGGTCCGTGGTCACCGTTGTCTGATTCTCCTCTTCATGATGCGCCATACATTATCAATAGGAGACAGATTTGGACTGGCAGCAGGCCAGTCAAACACATGCACTCTGGGCCTATGAAGTCACACTGTTGTAGCCCATGCAGAATGAGACCTGGCATCATCCTGCTCAAATAAGCATGGACTTCCTGGGAACAGACACTGCCTTGATGAACATGTCTCTAAAATCCCTGGTACCATCACACACATGCAACTCACCCACACTGTGAGCACTGATACATCCCTGTACCAATCACAGATGCTGGCTTTTGCACCTTTCTCTGATAAACTGGAAAGTCATGTTCACCTTTGACACAGAGAACTCAACATCTGTTTTTTCTGAAAACAAGCTGAAATGTGGACTCATCTGACCACAGCACGTTTCCACTGTCTTTCGGTTCATCTGAGGAGTTCAGGCCCAGAGAAATCGGCGGTGTTTCTGAATAGAATTGATGAATGGCTTCCACCTTCCATAATACGGTTTCAGGTTGCATTTCTGCATGTGGACTGTGTTAAGTGGCAACAGTTTTCTGAAGTACTCCCGAGCCCATGTGGCTACATTTGAAATAATGAGCATGATTGTTTCTCAGACAGTGCTGAGGGCTCGAAGGTCACGCACATTCAACAGTGGTTTCCGACCTTGCGCTTTACACAAACAGATGTCTCCAAATTCCTGAATCCTTTCACAATATTATGTACTGTAGATTTTGAAAGACCTAAAATCTAACACTGAGAAATGTTCTTTTTGACTTGACTAACAATTCTCTCACGAATTTTGGCACAAAGCAGTGAGCCACAACCCATCCTTGCTTGAAAGGACTGAGCCTTTGGTGTTGCTGCTTTTATATTCAATCAAGTTAGCAATTAACCTGCTTACTGTGGAATCTTCCAAAGTAGCGTTATTTTAATATCCTATAAACTTTTCGGTCTCAGTTTGCCTCTATCCGAACTTTTTTTGAGTGTGTTACAGGCATTAAGTTCTAACTTGGTTTATATTTACAAAATACAATCAAAGTTTGTCAGTAAAAGTACTGAAAATCTTTTTTTTTTTGTACTTTTGTCAGTTAAATAAAGGTTCAGAAAAATTAACAATCACCACATTTTTGTTTTTATTGCATTTTGGAAAATATCCCAACTTTTCTGAAAAGGGGGTTGTATTTATCATGTGCAGTTAATTACTGTTTTATTACCCCAAACCAGTTGCACTATAGATTTTACTTTTGGTACTTGTTATATTTCACTGTTCATACAGTATGGTCTGCATGTAATAGGATGCGTTGCATCATCTCAATCCTGACATATCAAGTACAGTATTGTGCAGATTTATATAGTCAAGCTCATGTGAGTAAGCTTTAAAGGAGAACTGAAGTCATTTTTAAACTTGCTTCATTTCTTAAAAGGTGTCATTCCACGACAAACCGTTTAATACTTGCTTTTTTTGAAATACTATAGGTCACTCCGAGTTGCATATGCATGCTGCACATGAAAATGTTCTTCTACCCCCATTCCCTGTATTAGCCTATGAAAGAAAATAGACGGAAAAACAAGCGAATCAGAAAAAGCCCTACGAACTTGCGTCACTTCGAAAATTAGTAGTCATGGTCTCACCCATAACCCACTGGAAGGAGCGTCACAGTGCTGTTAGCCAATCAGAAGCGATATGTTTACATGTCATGAATATTCATGAGTAAGAGCTGAAATCTCTCCCCACCCACTCCTCCACCAAACTAGAACAGCCTGAAACAGAAGCATCACAGCATTTTTTTCACCAAAACCGGTTCACAGGGCATTCATTCATACTACAGACCACCGCACAATTAATGAAAAAATGATGCAATGACACCTTTAATTAACGTGTTATTCAATTACGTTTTCGGTTTTAGTAACCTTATATCGTGACTCGTATTGGCAACTAATTGCAATTAAATATTATACTTATCGGCCTATTCGGTTTTTAGCCATGTCGAATTTAGTTCGTTTGGTCCACGGTAGGCGTCACTTATCTGCACGATCTTCACGAGACTTGTGTGAGACTTCGAAACATGAAGTCAAGTCAAGTTTATTTGTATAGCACTTTTAACAATAAACATTGTCGCAAAGCAGCTTTACAGAATTCAAACAACTTAAAACATGAGCTAATTTTATCCCTAATCTGGCTGGTGAAAATGTCAGCCAAGTGCCAGTGGCACCATTTTGAAAACTGTTTTCCAAACGAAATATTGCACAAAAACGAGTTTAAATGAAGATTACTGCTTATTTCTTTCAAACTTTCCTGATTGCTATCAAAACAAACAAACCTTCCGGCTTGATTACATCAGCATTCGAAGGAGGGCGCGCGTGTCTTTTGACAACGTTGGCAGATGTCGGTCACTTTGGTTTCCGCTGTATGTTTTACTTCCGTCCTACGATGTTTCGCACAGGTCTCAGGGAATCTTGTTTACAGCCATTGCTTTGACATATGGACTGATATTACAGAGCATATTTCAAACACTCATAACTTGCTATAGTAGCGACAAAATAGCCATCAAAAATGCATTCCTATATTTAATAAAATGAGATATAGAATTTTTATTTTAAAAAAATTTTGCCTTCAGTTCTCCTTTAATACATACACATACTGTAGATACAGGTATTACATATAATCTGTTTGCTACAAAATAGTACAGTATACATGAGAACATGAAAAGTCTCACCTTCTGGGAAAATAAAGTGCAACCACCTCAGGGTCAAGTTTGGACAAATCATCCAAATAGATATCCGATGGCCCCAAATGCTGACTGCGCTTGCCTGCACACCAAGACATGGTGGGAGAGAGAGATGGAAAAGGAATCTTGTGAAACAACTCAACACAACAAACGAGAACTACAAAGCTTCATCATGTGCAGCACGCAATCAGGCCCTGTGCTTAAAGCCTACCCTTTTTTTTCCCCTGGGATTCTGCTGCTTTAGATGAAGACTGGGAGAAGCTAGGCTGCTCCTCTAACCGTGTAACAGATTCCACTTCTTCCATCACTCCAACAATTTTTGCCTCCTGACTGGACTGTGGGGTCACTGTGACCTTACCTTCCTGGGCCACCTTTCCTTCCTCCTCTGTAAATCCTTCCATCACTGCTTCGATACTACTGTCTCTCTCCACCGAAGCTCCCTTTTCTGCTATAGTGAGCTGATCTGTTTCAGTAGTGATTTTATCGACAGAGGTAGCTAATGTTTCTGACTGAACCATGCTAACTGATTCAGCTGTACAAGATACACCAACAGTGCTTGCATGGTATTCAGAGCAAACCGAGATGGCATTCTTTGTATTAACGTCATAAATAGCACTGACTACTCTATCAGCATTAGCAGGTCTTTTGGTGTGATCAGTGTTATCTTGATTTGCAGTTCTAGCATAACAGTCTGTGCCACATGTGCTAACTGTGTTAGCAATATAATCATTCAGGCCACTCTGGGCCTCCAGTTCTGAAGTGTTCTGCTGCACAGAGCCCTCTGCAGGCTCCATGTTGGGCAGTGTGAGTGAGGAAGTCTGGTGTGTGGGAAAATAAGCTTCTGTGTTTGGGGTAGAGTGGGAAACTCCATGACGATTTTCCGAGTGACATGGCTGCGGTTCAAGAATCCAAGGTTCTGGTCTCAATACAGTTACAGCGGTCAAGGGTTTCGAAAGCTCCATGTCGAACGCGGCCTGCCGTTGGATGGTGCGGAAGTGGGAGTGCTCAGAAAGGGCAACGAGAGAGGAAGGGTTGAAGAGACGCTCTGTACTCCCTCGGTCAGATGGACACATCTGCAAGGCACACCACAGAACATCAGATAAAGTTTGATTTTCTAGGACAGAAAAAGCAATAATGGAAGTTTGTAGGAGGAAAGCAGAGTACCTTGGGAAATCCACCCCAGTTCCACTCCATCTGAGGCCGTGATGTTTCCTGAGGCTTCACCAACAGCTCAGAGTCGCTCTTAGGAGAGGAGGGCCGACTATAGAACAGACTGTAAAAGTAGAGTGTGACATGGATAGATGGAGCAGTGAGAGCAACATTAAGTATTACTTCTATTTTCATTCAAGTTCATGCTTGAATATATAGAGCTGCATGGTCCAACAAAAAGTACTAAACGACATGTAAAATGCACTCCTTCAAATGGCATAATGCAAGAAGAGAGGGCGAACAAATTAAAGAATAAATTAAGTGGATGCAGTGCAATATATGCATAGAGAATAAAGACGAAATGTATGTTCAGATTTTTTACATTATATCACAGGTTCTGTAACGCATGTTATTACCCCTCATTAGGTGAGCACTCTCCATCAGAGTAAGGATGCAAGTCTCTGGCCTGAGCTCCAAGCACATCCTCACCTGGTTCCTCAGACAGAGAGTAATACACTGACTTGCTACAGAAACAGACATACACAGAATAAACTCAACAGCTGATTCATTCAGACCGTACAAAAACTTGAAATATAACCACAATTCCAAAAAAGTTGGGATGCTGTGTAAAACGTAAATAATAAAAAAGGTTTGCAAATCATGGTAACCCTATATATTTCATTGAGATCACCATAAAGACAACACATCAAGCGATGAAACTGAGAAATCTTTTTTTTAACCAATAAGTGCGTTCATTTTGAATTTAGAAAAGAAAAAAAGTTTTTAAAAAAACTAATTAGGCTAATTGCAAGAGGTCAGGAACATGATTGGGGATAAAAGAGCATCCCAGACAGGCTGAGTCTCTCAGAAGTAAAGATGGGGAGGGGTTCACCACTCTGTGAAAGACTGCATGGGCAAATAGTGCAACAATTTAAAAATGACATTCTTCAACGTAAAATTGCAAAGAATTTGGAGATCACATCATCTATGGTACATAAGATTACTAAAAGATTCAGAGAATCTGGAGAGATCTCCGTACACAAGGGACAAGGCCAAAAACCAACATTAGATGCCCGTGGCGACGCTGCATTAAAAACAGACACGATTCTGTAGTGGAAGTCACAGCATGGGCTCGGGAACATTTCTCAAAACCATCGTCTGTGAACACAGTTCAGCACTGCACCCACAAATGCAAGTTAAAAATCATATATAAACAAATATCCAAAATCAACGCTGCTTTCTCTAGGCCTGAGCACGTTTACTATGGACTGAGGGAAAATGGAAAACTGCCCTGTAGTCTGAAATTAAAATTTGAAATTCTTTGAAAATCATGGACACCACGTCCTCCAGGCTAAAAGGGACCATCCAGCTTATCAGTGCACAGTTCAAAAGCCAGCACCTGTGATAGTATGGAGGTGCATTAGTGCACATGACATAGGTAGCTGGCACACCTGGGAAGGCATCATTAATACTGAATGATATATACAGGTTTTGAAGCAACTTGCTGCCATTCAGACGACATCTTTTTCAGGGAAGGCCTTCCTTCTTTCAGCAAGACAATGCCAAACCGCATTACACATATTACAGCTGCATGGCTCCATAGTAAGAGTGCTCAGGTGCTAAACTGGCCTGCCTGCAGTCCAGACCTGTCTCCCATTGAAAGCATTTGCCACATTATGAAGTGCAATATACAACAAAGGAGACCCCGAACTGTTGAGCAACTGAAAGTATATTTTGGGCAACAATGGCACAATATTTCCACACATAAAACTACAATAACTGGTCTCTTCAGTTCTCAAGCATTTACAGTGTTGTTAAAAGTAGAGGCGATGCAACACAGTGGTAAACATACCTCTGTCCCAACTTTTCTAAAACGTATTGCTGGCATCAAATTCAAAATGAGCATACATTAAAAACAAACAAACAAAAAAAACCCCTCTCAATTTCAACATTTGCCTTGTTGTCTGTTCTTTTTTCAATGAAAGATAGGGTTTCCCCTATCTTATATTACCTATAACCACACTTGGACATTTCACTGTGTGTGGTGTTAATTTTGACAAGAATTTTAAATTTAGTTTGAGTCTTAGTCGGTTTCTGAAAATTGTAGTTGGTTTTAGTCACATTTTAGTCTGTTACATTTTAGTCAAGATTTAGTCAGTGGAACTCAGTTTTAGTCAGTCAATCAGTAATGTTTCCATACTCACCAATATTCCACTATTATTCCGAATATGACAAGATCCTGAATTTGATACAGGTCATGCAAACAGCATATTCTATTCGGACATTCCAAATGCTTTGGACATGTATACAATGTGTTCATATTATGCGTTTCAATTGGGGTTTTTATGGCAGTTTGCAACACACACAGCCTCTCGCCTGTTTACAGTCAGCTCTGTGCATTGTACACAAACCAAACAGACTATCAGCATATACATGGCTGTATGTAAACATGAATATTAGTGGAATATTCATTTTCATTAGTGATGTAAACAGCTTAGTAAGAATACTGTCTTTTTTTCAAATAAGGGCAAAAACTGGAATATTTTGTGCATATAAATGTAGTGATTAGTTTAGTCAATTTTCTCAGACAATTTCATGATACTGTACTAGATTTTGCTGAAGGATATTTCCCCTGGCTGTAAAAATCCCTTGAGAAGCATATCCTTGAAAAGTAAGAACTGTGTGTTTAGGTCACAATGTGTTACTGACTTACCATACTACAGGAGCCATTTTAAGAGATTGATGGTTTTCAGTCTTTGTTCACTTTCTTTTAATTTAGTAATTTGTTAAACATTTTAATTTTTTTCGCGGTCCAGTTTCCATCAAATCCTGCGCCCTGATTGGCTGGTGAGCGGGTCAGTATCCTACGGTACGGACCCCAGTTACGGACCTCTGGCGACTCGCTCGTTCACAACAACAAACATAGTAGCAATTTTTGTCATCATGTATCTTTTTTATAAGATTTATTTATAAGATTTTTATCAAAAATCTTATAAATTTGTCAGCATTTCTCAGCATAATAGCATTAATTTTACAGCATGGATAGTGATAACGACAGTCTTCACAGTGAAAGCAAGGTTTTACTACCCTGAGGAAGAAGAAATAAAAGAAAACATTTCAGGAGAAAAGCTAAAAACCTCTAACTGTTGCTAACGCCAAGCAAAAACATGGCTGAATCCTGAATGACTCAATTTTGTATAAATAGGGGACTACATAGGCGGCAAAAGGTAGTTTTTTTTCCTGCCATGGAAGTGCACTTGTATACCGAGGAGGAAGCAATTTGCATTACAGCCATGAATGAGGATTCAAAATGGCGGCTTGGTTTTCCCTTTTGGGCGCTCTCGTTTTCTGTTAGAATTTGGTAAAGAAAAAAAAAAAATTTATTTACCAGCTTAAGGTCGGTCCGTATGGTGAAATATCGTGACCTCGGCCTTGAATACTGACCTTGGCCCGGAGGGCCTCGCTCAGTACTTTCAAGACCTCGGTCACGGTATTTCACGATACGGACCTCCCAGCTGGTATTTGGCCCTAATGCAGGTAAAAAATAAAAATATTCGTATTACGTGAAATACAGGTGTTCCTATTAAACTGTCCGATGGGTGTACATTATCTGAGCTATATACTCCGAATTTAAGCTTAACCAAATCTTATTATAGCATTGCCCAAGCCAAATGAGAGCGCCAACCTCGCTATGAACACCGACTCCTCTTTCAGGATGTCCTGTTCTGGGGTCTCCCTCTCCTCTGAGGAAGAGCTAACATCCTCATGGAGGTGTGCGTCAGAGCGGGCACGTTTCTTTCGCCGTTTTTTCCGCCGTGCACATGAAGATGAGGTGCTGGAGGGAGATGCGGTCACTTCTGAAACCTCTGGACCTTCCATGGGGATGGGTGAGGTACAAAGGTAGGCTGGCAGTTCTGTCTGAGACATAAAATCATAAAGACTATATTAATTACAGCCTGCACTAAAGTAGTTTCAAACAGTTCTACAAGTACTTTTTACAGCTTTAACAACACCCTACTGTATGATCACTGACACCTTTTTCATACCTCCAAGCTTTCATTTTCTTCCACAAAGAATGCCTCTCCATTGTCCCCAAGTTTCATGTGCAGGTCAACTGGCTCACCATTGATCTCAATATCCACCTAGAAATACCCATGCATTAGATTATCAAAAGATGATATACAACCCCAAATCAGAAAGTATTAGGATGGTATGGAAAATGCAAATAAAAAGAAAGCAGTGATTTCTAAGTTTACTTTGACTTGTATTTCATTGCAGACAGTACGAACCCAAGACATTTCATGTTTTTTCTGGTCAACTTTATTTCATTTGTTAATATACATCCATTCCTTTGTTTCAGGCCTGCAACACATTCCAAAAATAGTTGGGACGGGGCAATTTAGGGCGAGTAATGAGGTAAAACAATTATATACATGTGATGCGAAACAGCCGATGTCAATAGACGATTGTAATCATTATTTAGTACAAAAATCAGTATCGAGGAAAGGCTTAGATTTTGAGGAGCAAAGATGGGCCAAGGATCTCCAGTTTGTCAACAAATGTATGAGAAAATTATTGAAATGTTTAAAAACAAGCGTTCCTCAAAGAAAGATACAAAGGGATTTGGATTCCACCTTCTACAGTGCATATCATTAAATGATTCAGGAATCTGGAGAAATTTCGCTGAGTAAACGGGCAAGGATGCAAGCCTAAGCTGAACGCTAGCGATCTCCAATCCTTCAAACAGCACTGCATCAAGAACGGTCATTCATCTATAGCTGATATAACCACATGGGCTGAGGATTACTTTAGCAAACCTTTGTCAAGCACTACAATACAGATTTACATCCACAAATGCCAGTTAAAACTTTGCTGTAGGAAAAAAAGGAAGCCTTATATTAACTGTGTCCAGAAGCGCCATCGACTTCTCTGGGGTCAGAAGCATCTGGGCTGGACCATCACACAGTGGAAACGTGTAGTGGTCAGACAAAGCTCTTTTTATTTTTTTTAAAGAAGAAATGGATACCATGTGCTCCGGACCAAAGACGAAAGGACCATCCAGACTCTTCAGCAATAAGTCTAAAAGCCAGGGTCTATCATGGTATGGGGTTGTGTCAGTACCCTTGTGTCAGGGCAATCACAGTGTCCTTCTGTGATGTCAGCATTAATGCAGAAAAGTACATTGAGAAGACATCTTTTCCAGGGATATTTCAACAAGACAATGCAAAACCATATTCTACACACATTACAAAGGCATGGGTGTGGAAGAAGAGGGTGTCTGTCCTCTCTGTCCCCAGTAGAGAATATGGTGAATTTTGAAACGACAAATATGAAAAATGACAAGCCTGTACTGTTGAACACCTTAAGACCTGTTGTTTTCAGGAAGAACGGGACAAAATACTTGAAACGTTTCATCACTTGGTGTATTCAGTCCCTGAACATCTTTTAAGTGTTGTGAGAAGGAATGGGAACATTAGAAAGTGCTGAAAGCTTTACCCAGTTTTTTTGAAATGTGTTGCAAGAATCAAAATTGTTTTATTTTGGGGAGGGGAAAAAAATAAATAAATAAAAAAAAAAAAACACAAGGTAAAACATCAAATATTGTGCTGTTGTACTGTTTTGAGTGCAACATAGGTCAAATGATCATTTACACATCATTATTTTTCAGTTTTAATTCCAACATACCGCCCCAAGTTTTTCTAATTTGGGGTTGTACACAACACGAGAAAGCATAACAGTTTCTCAGCATTTTTCCTGATATGCTGTTTTAGTTAGCTTTTTGTCTGGCATTAAGTAGCTACCCTGTTTACTTTTGGTACAGCTAGATGATATAGTTGGGAGATGCTGACAGTCAACTAATTTGAAAATAATTAATTTCTTTTACATAGAGTGAATTTTTTTTCAGAATGGCCTCCATGCATGCAAGTTGGACTGGGGTGTTCAGCATCCAGTATATCACCAATATGAAGCATTAATATAACACAATTTAAACAATGACTTTTAAAAATATATTTATCCACAGGGCAACAGCAGATGACATCCCACAAGTCATACAATTACAATGTGATGACAGAAGGACATTAGGATAAACCACAACTTTTGAAGCTACAAGGTTACCCATAGGTTAATATCTTCTTTAGAACCTAGTAAACAGTAATTAGTTTCATGTTAACTATTATAAAAGGACAGGTCATTTCAGCCAAAAGTTTTCAGTACATGAGAATCTAAAATCAGCAGGTTTTTATTTGCAACATTTTGAAAAGGCATTAATGCTGGTATCAAGACAATTACAAAAATTAAAAAATATAAGCAAAATGGTTCAGGGGGAAAAAAAAAAAAAAAAAAAAAAAAAAAAAAACAGTACAGATGGCAAGTTTGATGCAAGCAGAGAATTATTTAAAATAGTGGGAATATCCCAAACCCCGGCATGCTTCACATATAGACTTAGGCTACATCCACACGACAAGATTTTTTTTTTTAAATATCGCGTCCACATGGGCAGTAAAATATCAGGTTCATATGGCAACGCAACGCTTGCTGAAAACAATGCAATACACATGCCACACCTCTACGTGCGCTGTAAGACGGTCCCATCGGAGACACCAGAACAATAGAAGTAGACGCATGCGCATAACTGCGCATGCGCACAGTGACTATCCCTGTCACACGCACACACTTTCTCACTCCCTATCCTATGGATATAGTCCCTTTAAATCACGTGCTCGTTTTTTTGAATGGAGACGCGGAAAGAGGAATGAACAGGGGTAGATGGAAGCCAGTACGCCAACATTCTGATATCCTCCAGAATTCTTTAATGGTCTGGAATAAACATCTGAAGAGGTGAGATCGCTCCTTTTTTTTCCCTATTTTTGCTGGCGGGATTGACTCTGCCCTAAGGGCTAGTCTCTCACTCACTCTCTCACTTTGCACCATTACACAATATTCACAGTGAAAATATTTTGTAAGCGCGTTTCATGAACCAAGTTATAGGATTTGTTGACAACTCGCATCGAGTTCGTTACACTTCTACCCGGCGTGAAGCACATGTGGTTGTGACGTCATCGTAAACAAATCCGTTCTACTCATCCAGACGACTTCGCAACGGCTCCGTTGCCAGATTTTTTCACTCTGGAACCCGTTCTCAAAAGATTTCGTTTTGGGGCACCCAAAACGCCGGTGCCATGTGGATGCCAGGCCGAAACGATAAACAATTTTATCAGATTCACCTGAATCCATTGCCATGTGGACAGGGCCTTACACATATTCATGGTTTTTCATATTCAAAATAAAAATGGCACCTGATGTACTAATTTGACCAGCTTTTTTTTTTTTAAAGTACGCCACAGAATGCACCTGACCCCTAATTGAAAACCCCTACCCACTTGGGGTGACATGATCATGGACTAGTGGATATTTCATGCAAGTCTGTATACAATATTGTATTTTCACCACAGATGATTTGAAATACCATGAACTACTACAGTGACTGCTTTAATTGGAAAAAAAAAGAACTGCTAGAGTTTTATTATGCACTTGGTAAACTACTTTAGCAAGATATACTGTATATACACAATTGTGGTCAGAAGTTTGCATACAAAGACATAGAAGTCATGGCAATACTGAACTTTCAATTATTTCTTTGATCTGTTCTTTTTCTGTGGCAGAATGATTTGTACAACATACATCTTGAATAGAAAAAAAATAATTTGGCACACAAGTTTTAATTCATTTTTGTTTTTCTGAAACTAACAGTCAAAATTTAACAGGTTTAAATAAATAAATAATACATACGCCCACATAGATTATTAATTCAGTGGTGCTGAAAGTTCTAAAATTTCTCTGAAATTGCCAAGGTAAGGTGGAACACACTACAGTCAAGTTTTACCTCGCCATAGGCGATGTAACAGGCTGCCGTTCAAGAAAGAAGCCCCTGCTCCAAAAATCGATATCTTCAAGCTTGACTAAAATTTGCAGCTGAGCACATGGACAAAGAAAAAGCCTGAAAAAGGCACAAGTTGACGCACACTGGTGTAATTTTTATGATTCTATCCCACTGAAATAAAGCCCTTTTGTTTTATTTTTCAAGTCTACCTTGACTTGGATTTTTTTTTAATGCCATTTTTCAGTCATAATATTTCCATTATCTTTTAAAGGAAAAACCTTCTGGAGGAACGTTTTATGGTTATGCGAAACAAAGACTGAGTTGTTTGGCCACAATGTCCACAGGTACAAAGGAACACTGTACGAACTGTTAAGCGTGGTGGTAGCATCATGCTCTGGGGCTAGTTTGCTGAGAGTGAAACTGGTGCCTTGCATAAAGTGGGTGGAATAATGAAGAGGAAAGTTGAAACTTGAGAAACAAGGCTTTCCGAGTAAGAGATGGTGATATTTTGTTTTTAGGGCAAGTGATAGTGGAGAGGTGGAGTCCACTTCTACACCTTTGTGGAAACAGTGCCTGAAGTCATGTGTGGTGGGAGGAGGTAATACATCTAAATCAACCTGATGAAACGTTTGATGCATGTACAGTGGTGCTTGAAAGTTTGTGAACCCTTTAGAATTTTCTATATTTCTGCATAAATATGACCTAAAACATCAGATTTTCACACAAGTCCTAAAAGTAGATAAAAAGAACCCAGTTAAACAAATGAGACAAAAATATTATGCTTGGTCATTTATTTATTGAGGAAAATGATCCAATATTACATATCTGTGAGTGGCAAAAGTATGTGAACCTTTGCTTTCAGTATCTGGTGTGACCCCCTTGTGCAGCAATAACTGCAACTAAACGTTTCCGGTAACTGTTGATCAATCCTGCACACCGGCTTGGAGGAATTTTAGCCCATTCCTCCGTACAGAACAGCTTCAACTCTGGGATGTTGGTGGGTTTCCTCACATGAACTGCTCACTCCAGGTCCTTCCATAACATTTCGATTAGATTAAGGTCAGGGCTTTGACTTGGCCATTCCAAAACATTATTCTTCTTTAACCATTCTTTGGTAGAACGACTTGTGCGCTTAGGGTTGTTGTCTTGCTGCATGACCCACCTTCTCTTGAGATTCAGTTCATGGACAGATGCCCTGACATTTTCCTTTAGAATTCGCTGGTATAATTCAGAATTCATTGTTCCATTAATGATGGCAAGCCGTCCTGGCCCAGATGCAGCAAAACAGGCCCAAAAAATGATGCTACCACCACCATGTTTCACAGATAGGATAAGATTCTTATGCTAGAATGCAGTGTTTTCCTTTCTCCAAACATAATGCTTCTCATTTAAACCAAAAAAGTTCTATTTTGGTCTCATCCATCCACAAAACATTTTTCCAATAGCCTTCTGGCTTGTCCACATGATCTTTAGCAAACTGCAGACAAGCAGCAATGTTCTTTTTGGAGAGCAGTGGCTTTCTCCTTGCAACCCTGTCATGCACACCATTGTTGTTCAGTGTTCTCCTGATGGTGGACTCATGAACATTAACATTAGCCAATGTGAGAGAGGTCTTCAGTTGCTTAGAAGTTACACTGGGGTCCTTTGTGACCTCGCTGACTATTACACGCCTTGCTCTTGGCGTGATCTTTGTTGGTCGACCACTCCTGGGGAGGGTAACAATGGTCTTGAATTTCCTCCATTTGTACACAGTCTGTCTGACTGTGGATTGGTGGAGTCTAAACTCTTTAGAGATGGTTTTGTAACCTTTTCCAGCCTGATGAGCATCAACAACGCTTTTTCTGAGGTCCTCAGAAATCTCCTTTGCTTGTGCCATGATACATCTCCACAAACATGTGTTGTGAAGATCAGACTTTGATAGATCCCTGTTCTTGAAATAAAACAGGGTGCCCACTCACACCTGATTGTCATCCCATTGATTCAAAACACCTGACTCTAATTTCACCTTCAAATTAACTGCTAATCCTAGAGGTTTACATACTTTTGCCACTCACAGATATGTAATATTGGATCATTTTCCTCAATAAATAAATGACCAAGTATAATATTTTTGTCTCATTTAACTGGATTCTTATCATCTACTTTTAGGACTTGTGTGAAAATCTGATGTTGTTTTAGGTCATATTTATGCAGAAATATAGAAAATTCTAAAGGGTTCACAAACTTTCAAGCACCACTGTACATCCCGAGTTGTACAAAGATTTCCATGAACGGAAGATGTGCAATGATAATCACAAATTGTAAATACCGAACTTTGTCCATGGTTAGCTTATTCGCAATAGTTCCCATCCTGAATTGAGCTAACCAACTAGGGCGCTTGTAACGCAAGCTTTGCTGACCTAAAGTGACACGGGGCTAGCTGGCAGCCAGCCGCTGTGATGAATGCGGCAAGGCTTCTGTTCGTTTTCTTAGGCTACGGCCGAATCCCATTTCACCCCTTGGACCAACCCCTTGGCCCTTCCCCTCCATTTTGCGCGTTCACGTGAAGGGGTATCCCAATCCCAGTTAACGCGGAGGGGTAGGGGAAGGGGTAGGGCTTCTGTACCCCTCCAAACGGAGATTTTCCTGGAGCTGACTCCGAACGAAGGGGTTTGAGTGATTTCCCACAATGCCATGCGGATTTCAGCGAGATTTCATGCGGATTTCAGAAAGATGGCGGTTCCCGCGGCGAAAGATTGTCATAAATGTATTTTCTCCATTATTTACGTGTTTTAAGTTGTTATCCAGAGGAAACACGCCGCTTGATTCGCTTTCGAGCTGAGAATGAGCAGCGATTTCTGAAATCCAAGCTGCTGCTAAAAAGCTTTGGGAGTGAGTATTGTTTTCGGTTGCTTGACTGCATACGTTTTGTTCTGTTATTCTCGCTTTTATTGTTTACATGAGTGTTCTGACACCTCAGTCTGTCGGATGTGGTGCACGAAGCGCCAAAGATATCCCATTCAGTGGTGTTAGTTAACAAATCACACCCTGCCAGCAGAGATTTCTGGTTCTGCCTCTGGCTCTGACTGTAGCGGCTGGTCGCAGCCAATGACGCATTTGGTCGCGTTTTGCTAACGTAAACGCTGACGGAGGTACGCGATGACGTATGCGATTGTTGAAGGGCTATCCCAATACGTAAGGGTTGAATTTCAAGCCCTATCCCTTGTAGCTCAGTTTCAAGGGGAAGGGCCAAGGGGAAGGGGGAGGGGTAGGAATTAGAATTGGGATTGGGCCTACGTCCACGTTAATACATTTTGTTTTAAAATGCGTCACTTTTGCTACCTTTACATCTGGCATCCACACTACTTCAGTGTTTTCAAGCCCCCAAAACAGTCCCTGTTTTAAGTTGAGAACTCTGAGGTAGTTTTGCTGTAGACGAGCAAAAATGGAGAGGTTTCGAAATGAAGACACCCACATTCGCTTCCGGATTTATTGCACTGGTATCAAACTTGTACTATTACTGGTTCCAACATGCCAGGTATCATACTAAATTGAAAAATGTTGGTACCAAACTCAAAAAAAAAACACAAAACCTCAAACTATCAAACTTGGACAAAACTGGGTGTTCTAATGGGACAATGACCCCAAATACACATCAAAGCTAACATTCAGCTTAAAACTAGTCCTGACCTCAACCCTACCCAGAATATGTAGACTGTACATAAAAGTCAGGTCTGTGCGAGAAAATTTTTTTTTTTTTAATTGAACTCTCCGAATTCTGTCTAAATAAATAAATAAATAAATAAATAAATAAATATCAAATATCCAACCAGAATTCTGCCAGAAGCTTGTTGATTGCTACCAAAAGCATTTGGTCAAGGTGTAACTTGCTAAGGAACATTTAACCAAATATTAGGTGTGCTGGATGTATATTTGAGTCTATATGTATAATTTTGACTGTGTTGATTTCTGATAACAAAATAAATTAAAACGTATTCACCAGATTCTTTTTTTCTATTAAAAAGGTGCATATTGTACAATTATTCTGCCACAGAAAAAGAACAGTTCAAAGAAAAATCACCAAAAGCCCAATATTGCCATGAGATTCACGCCCACAATGACATTTATGTTTCTGCATATAAACTTCTGAGTGCAACTGTATACATCTATTAGCATTTTTTTTTAACAGGACACACCTAGAAATATAATACCAATATACAGCAAAGCAGTGGTGTACCATTATTTCAGATTCACTTATCAGACTTTACCATCACATTTCTATAAACTCAGTGCTACCCTGTCCCTCACCACTTTCTCCTTGGAGCGAAGAACTCCCAGTTTTCCAAAGCGCACGTGGAAAGGCGAGCACTGGAGACTGCCGTCTGGCTGACGCACAACAATGACATCAATCCCACCAGTGAGTGTAGCAGGGTTTAGTCCACGATAAAGCTCCTTCACAGTTACAAAGACCGTCTCTGCCAACTGGCCAACGTAGTTCATGGTTTGGGACTGCAGGGGGAGACAGAGGTTGCTTCAGTGATTTAAGAAAAATAAAATACAGCTAGCACAACAAACTCTCAGAAGCAAAGAATTCAGAAAAAAAGCTTGTTTAAAAAAAAAAAAAAAAGGCTTGCTCTGCTGTTTCAATCAATCATCAGCAATCTCCAAGCTACTCGTGATGTTTAAGAAGCTTAATGTGGAGCATGACGGTAACCTTTGGAGTCAAAATGATTAATCAAGTGAGAAACTGCCACATTCTACAAACAGACCAAAGTCTGGTCTTTGACCAATAGCAGAACATCTTGATGATCTAAGGTCAAGCAAGGCAGGAGACAAGCAGAACACTTATAATGAGAAAAAGGATGAATATAAACTTTTCATTTTTACATTTGTGCTAAAAAAAAAAAAAAAACACACAAAAAAAACATGGTTATGAGCTCACTTCTTCATTTGCCTTTTCTGGAGCAGACATTCGTGGTCATGATCCTCCATTTTTCTCAGTCATTTGAGGTCCTTATGAATGCGTTATTGTCGATGCTATTGTTAGTAGCCCAGTTGTTAAGGCTCTGTACAGATTTTATTCTTTGCCTTCCTCTGCTTTTCTTTCCATGGATCTTACCCGTCACACTGAGTTGTTCTAATCCTCCTTTTCTGTTTACATGTTCAAAAAAAATTAATTTGTCTCTTCCTTATTGTTTAAATTAAGCTCCTTTTTACTCCTGCAAGGATTAAAACTTCTTGGTTCATCTTCATCTCCTTCCAGGATATTTTCATGATTCTTCTGAGGAACCACATCTCTGCTGCTTCTAATTTCTTTTTGATGTCATTGGTAATTGTCTAGCACTCACATCCATATAGAAGTACTGAACAGACATATGCCTTTAAAACTCGTATTTTGATATCTATTTTGATGTTTGTTTGACATTATGGACTCTAATTTCTTGAAGGTTTCATGAGCTCACTAGTAAATCTTTAATGACATTTTTTTTTTGAAGTTGTGCAAGAACATAAGGACAAGCCCTCATTGCTATGTGCTTTGGCAGTGTTCCACAAACATACCAAAAAGTATCTAGAACAGGGGTGTCCAAACTGATCCATAAAGGGCCGTGTGGCTGCAGGTTTTCATTCCAGCCATGCAGCAGCACACCTGACTTGGCTCATTCAATCAACTGAACTGTCTTCACACAGTCAAATACTTGCAGCCACAGCCACCCTTGATTAAAGGGTGGGTGTGTCAGTTGATTGAATAAGCCAAATCAGGTGTGCTGCTGCATGGCTGGAATGAAAACCTGCAGCCACACGGCCCTTTATGGATCAGGTTTGACACCCCTGATCTAGAACAAAGATAAGCAATTATCCAGAGACATGTGACTCACACAAACAAGTTTTGTTTACAAGTCTAATAATAACAGCTTTTATTTTTTTCGTGGTCCGGTTTCCATCAAATCCTGCGCTCTGATTGGCTGGTGAGCGGGCCCGTATCCTAACGATACGGACCCCAGTTACGGACTTCTGGCGACTCGCTCGTTCACAACAACAAACATTATAACGTTTTTTTTTCATCTTTTTTTTTTATAAGATTATCAAAAATCTTATAAATTTTTGCCAGCATTTCTCAGGAGAATAGCATTAATTTTACAGCATGGGTAGCGATAACGACAGTCTTCACAGCGAAAGTGAGTTTTACTACCCTGAGGAAGAAGAAATAAAAACACATTTCAGGAGAAAGCTAAAAACCTGTGACTTGCTAACACCGAGCAAAAACATGGCTGAATCATGAATGACTCAATTTTGTACAAATAGGGGACTACATAGGTGGCAAAATGTAGTTTTTTTCCTGCCATGGAAGTGCACTTGTATACCGAGGAGGAAGCAATTTGCATTACAGCCATGAATGAGGATTCAAAATGGCGGCTCGGCTCTCCCTTTCGGGCGCTCTCGTTTTCTGTTAGAATTTGGTAAAAGAAAAAAATAAAATATATTATTTACCAGCTTAAGGTCGGTCCGTATGGTGAAATACCATGACCTCGGCCTTGAATACTGACCTCGGCCCAGAGGGCCTCGGTCAGCACTTTCACGATACAGACCTCCCAGCTGGTAAATAACATACACACACACTTATGTGACTTAATGAAACAAGTGTGCTGAGCAAGAGTGAGGCAACAAAGCTTACTGTTAAATTAAGTAGCTATGCTGTAAAAACAAGCTAGTATCCCCAAAATTTTGACAAAAAGACTAATTGGTACAAATCACTCACTCTCTTGCTGTCAGTAACCGATTTATCCTGATCAGTGCCCATCCCAGGAACACTTGGCAGGAATATACAGTACTTGGATGGGACACGAGTCCATTGCAGGGCAATACACACAGGTATACATACATACACACACACTATCTTAGCCAATCTATGTTTTTACTGGCATGTTTTCCAGCAGTGGGAGGAAACCAGAGAACCCTGAGGAAACCCACACATACACAGGGAGTACATGCGAAAAACACCCAAACCCATGTGCGCACATCCTGATCTCCAATTGATTTTTTTTAATATTTTTTATTTGCCAACGAGAGACATGACTTTAATAGCACAGCTTAACAGGAATAACAACACTTAAAAGCAGGTAAACTGATGCGTCAGTTCTGAAGAACACGTCACAAAGTCTCATACATCATAGTACTCAAATTATTTGGACAGTAGAACTGTCATTTGAAGTCAGTTCTAATCCCAGTTTCTGTGTAGCAAAATAAAAGTGCAGTTCATAAGACAAGAAAACCCAGCCATGCTACCCTTTCATACCATTTTAAAAGACAAATATTTCATACGGTTCATGGATGCTACTTGGTTAATCGGCAAGTACTTATCAAAATTCGCTGGCACAGCTACTTTAAAACAAAGATGCCCCAAAACAGCTGATTAAAGCTCAGCATTCATGAGACTCCAGTTCCTCTAAGGCAACATTTTAGAGGATTTTTAAAGTAAAGTAATCTCTCTTACCCATAGTGAAGGATGGAGATGTCCCTTCCCTACAACATCAGATACCCTCCACACCCCAGGTGCCATCCAGGGGCTAATATTTCCTTCATCCCCAAATCTGGGTCGCTAACCACTAAACCCTTCTCTCTTCCTCAATATGGTGTGTAAACTAGTTGTTTTATAAAGCGGTGATATAAATACAGGGCCTCGTTCTCTCAGCTCTCCTCTTTATCTGTGGCTTTTTGTGAGAAGGCCAATGGTACTGGTGTAACGTCAATATGTGGCACCGACAGAATGGGGATACTGCTGATAATGACAATATGAGAGAGACCCAGCGCATTCAGCCCCTATTATTCACTACACATGCACGCACACACATGCACGCACACACACACACTTTTCATTCGGGTTACGGTCTCCCTTATCAACAAAGGGAACGTACATGCAAGTGCTCATTCACACTGGCCCAATTTTTAATCACAGATGTCTGTACACATATACAGACAGACAGACAGACAGACAGACAGACAGACAGAGCTGCTGCACCTGTCATTTAGGCCAACGGTTTGTGACAGACTCAGCCATTCTTTTCACTCAGCCCAGTGTTTCTTCATAAGCAGGGTAAGGCCCAATTGCGTGAGTGCACATGTATAATAGAGAACTGACCACGGGCATGCTGCCAAATAGAGAAAAAAAGCTTCACACAAATGTGGCTTAATGATTACAATTATCTTTGCTCAAAAGTTGAAATCACAACCATTTATCAATATTATCATGCCCATTTAGGAGCAGTGTCGCTTTAATTGTACCAACAGCCATGTGTTTTACAGTGTACACTTTGTGGGGGTGTGCTTTTTTTTTGAAAGGGGGACAAATTAGACCTCATCAAAATGCCTGGTGACAGATGGACAGGCGGACAGAAGGATGAACGGACGGACGGACATCCAAATCAGGTAGTACAGCACTTTTTATATATGTGGTCCTGTCCATTTCAGTGACCAAAAGCAATTCAAAAAACTAACAGTCAAACTAAACTGTCATTTTTAATACTTGGTTGCAAATCCACTTTAGTTATGGACTCCTTCAAGAATCAAAGTTTTCCCATGCTTAGTGGTTTCCAGCTCTTTTCAAACTGCCCCTTCTTACCCTTAAGTTTTTGCTTTTTTTCTGTAGCCATGATTAAATATTCTGCAAATCAATATGCAGGTGCAGTCAGGGGGGGAAAAAAAGCTTTTGCATTTTAGCAAACTGTGTTAACATAGACTGCTGCCACCAGGAGATGAAAAAATTAATTGCAGCATGTTGGTAGGTGGGCCACTGGAAACTGAGAACAGCCCGGCTTGCAATAACAGTCACCGCATACCACACATTCTAAAAGAGAGGCTGCGGGCCACATTTGGCCCAGAGACTGGACTTTAAACTCCCCTGCTGTACAATATCAATCTGCATTCCTTAAAAAGTTAATGAATTACAATAAGACTGCTCCCTTAACCACACTAACCGAGTGTTAATCTTTTAAAACTAAACAAATATAAATACACACTAATAATACACACACACAAAATTCTATCCACATTCACTGGATATGAGCAACCGCATGCTCAGATTAGCTACTCTACTACCAGGATATTAGCTCATATACCATGAGTAGAGAAAAACAAAATGGCAGCGTGTTGTTGCAAATGTTTTTATTGCTTCCTTAAACAAACAAACAACAAACCATTCAACTAAGGCTGGATGATCAGATGATATGGTGATAAATGATCATTCAGTATTATTTTCTAAGATACTATGGATAACGTGATATCTTATTACATCCATCCATTACCTGTAGCTGCTTATCCTGTTCTACAGGGTCGCAGGCAAGTTAAAGCCTATCCCAGCTGACTATGGGCGAGAGGCGGGGTACACCCTGGACAAGTCGCCAGGTCATCACAGGGCTGACACATAGACACAGACAACCATTCACACTCACATTCACACCTACGGTCAATTTAGAGTCACCAATTAACCTAACCTGCATGTCTTTGGACTGTGGGGGAAACCAGAGCACCCCGAGGAAACCCATGCAGACACGGGGAGAACATGCAAACTCCACACAGAAAGGCCCTCGCCAGCTGCTGGGCTCGAACCCAGGACCTTCTTGCTGTGAGGTGACAGTGCTAACCACTACACCACTGTGCTGCCCTTTTTATTACATATTAAGCAATTTTTTAATAATTACAAGCTGACTGGATGCAGCTTTTTTTTAATGCCAAAAGCACAGTTGAATTCTAAAATCCGATTGGTCAGGAGTTCCCACTGTAACAACGGGTTTATATTAATACACTCATTTTAATGTTATTGTTTCTATAGTAACAGCTCATACACAGGGACTCATATGGTGGACGCCTCATATAATCTAATACTAATAAAAGGGATTTTTTTTTAAATGGATATTTAATGGTGAAAATGTAATTTTATAAGAGACGTTTATTTACGATTTATGCAGGAAGTCTTGAGTGTCAGCGATCTGTAACAGTCATGGTGCTTTGTAAAGTTTCCCAGCATGGGAAAGTCCTCAGGACACATGAATGTATTTTTCTGGTTTCTGTTTAAAAACAAAACAAAACAAAACAGCATGCTCC
This sequence comes from Neoarius graeffei, assembly GCF_027579695.1. Classification (NCBI taxonomy): domain Eukaryota; kingdom Metazoa; phylum Chordata; class Actinopteri; order Siluriformes; family Ariidae; genus Neoarius; species Neoarius graeffei. The sequence continues at coordinate 66,204,300 of NC_083572.1, forward strand.
CTGTAAAATAGAGAGAAGATGTGCTTGAGGTGGCTGTTTATTGCTACAACATCCGTGAGAACAGGAAGCAACATAACTTCTCTCTCAGACGTTTTACAGCATTAAAATCTTAACTATAAAGCGTTGAAATGTGTGACATGTTTATTAACAAATTATTGGCAAAATTGCTGTGGCATAAAAGGAACAGCACACTCCGTTCTACAACCCCAATTCCAAAAAAGTTGGCATGCTGTGTAAACTGTAAAGAAAAACAGAATGCAACAATTTGCAAATCATGGAAACCCTATATTTCATGAAAATAGTAAAAAGATAACATAGCAAATGTTGAAGCTGAGAAATTTTATTGTTTTTTGAAAAATATATGCTCATTTTGAACTTGATGTCACTAACATGCTTTAAAAAAGTTGGGACAGGGGCATATTTACCACTGTGTTTCATCGCCTCTACTTTTAACAACACTCTGTAAACGTTTGGGAACTGAAGAGACCAACTGCTGTAGTTTTGAAAGAGAAATGCTGTCCCATTCTTGCCTGATATACAATTTCAGTTGCTCAACAGTTTGGGGTTTTCTTTGTTGTATTTTGCACTTCATAATGTCCCAAATGTTTTAAATGGGAGACCGGTCTGGATTGCAGGCAGGCCATTTTAGCACCCTGACTCTTTTACTATGGAGCCATGCGGTTTTAATATGTGCAGAAAACAGTTTGGTGTTGTCTTGCTGAAAGAAGGAAGGCCTTTCCTGAAAAACATTTTGTCTGGATGGCAGCATATTATTCTGAAACGTGTATATATCATTCAGCATTAATGATGCCTTTCCAGATGTACAAGCTACCCATGGCATGTGCACCAATGCACCCTCATACCATCACAGATGCTGGCTTTTGAACTGTACACTGATAACAGGCCGGATGGTCCCTCTCCTCTTTAGCATGGAGGATGTGGTGTCCATGATTTCTAAATAGAATTTCTACTTTTGATTCATCAGACCTCGGGACAATTTTCCACTTCGCCTCAGTCCATCATAAAAGAGCCCGGGTCAAGAGAAGGTGGCAGTATTTCTGGATATTGTTTATATCTGGTTTTAACTTGCATTTGTGGATGCAGTAATAAACTGTTTTCACAGACGATGGTTTCCTCAAGCATTCCTGACCCCATGCAGTGATTTCCAATGGAGACATGTGTCTGCTTTTAATGCAGTGTCTCCTGAGGGCCTGAAGATCACAGGCATCCAATGTCAGTTTTCAGCCTTGTCTCTTGTCTACAGAGATTTCTCCAGATTCTCTGAATCTTTTAATGATATTATGTACCATAGATGATGTGATCCCCAAATTCTTTGCAATTTCACATTGAGGAACGTTATTCTTAAATTGTTGCACTGTTTGCCCACACAGTCTTTCACTGGAGTGGTGAACCCATCCCCATTTTTACTTCTGAGAGATTCAACCTCTCTGGGATGTTCTTCCATAATCATGTTACTGACCTGTTGCCAATTAATCAAATTATTATTATTTTTTATCATTACACAACTTTCAGTCTTTTGTTGCCCCTGTCCCAACTTTTTTGAAATGTGTTGCTGACATCAATGTCAAAATGAGCATATATTTTTTCAAAAAACAATGAAATTTCTCAGTTTCAACATTTGATATGTTGTCTTTGTACTATTTTCAATGAAATACAGGGTTTCCATGATTTGTAAATCATCATATTCTGTATTTGTGTTTTACACAGTGTCCCAACTTTTTTGGAATTGGGGTTGTACAAAAATAATCCACTTTTGGGGTGGCATCACATCACACCACCCCATTGTTGTTTATTTTTGTATAACAGCATGCCACAAAGAAGGTCACACCAACACATCATGGATTATTTACTTATAACCGCAAAGTCCACTGTGTGCCACTCCTGGAGTATTTCATCTTAAATTGTAAAGTGTTTTTTGTTTTTTGTGTTAAATGTGTTTATTTTTATACTAATTTTAAAACAAACCCAAAAAAAAAAAAAAGAAAAAAAAAAAGTTATTATAAATGTATTTTTATTACATATATTATTCATAGCAGGTTTATTAATGCAACACTGCTGTACTGCTGCAAGTTTCCGAGGAAGTCTATACTTTGTGATGCATATTGTATAGTGTAGAAATTCCTTTCATAATTGTGCGCTGATATTTGTCACATCATCCAGCCCTCCAACCAAACACAATATGCAAGTGCAGCAACGATCAATCTTTTGCCTCATGAAGGTGTTTGTTATTTGTCTTACAGGGTTTTGGGAAACAGAAACCATAAAGTGGTCAGATTTCCCTCGGACTGGTCAGTGTGTTAAAATAAACGTAGGGCTCATGATTTAATGCAGATGAATCAATAAAAACCATGTTGAACATTCAGACATCTGCTCATGTTACCTGCTGCAGACAATTATGTAAGGAATAAAACATGATCCGACATGCTGGAGCAGGAAAAACAAGCAGCCATGGGTGCCATGATGACGTTACCACACTGACGCAGAGATTTTCCTCTAAAGAGCACATCATGAAATGTTGCATTCCTCTCAAACTATAGCAAATTATCTCAATCACATGAAGGACACTTCATTTATAGTTCCATGTAAGTCATTGGAACGTCTGCTACTCTGAGTTGTGCTGTTAAAAAAAAAAAAAAAAAATCAACACCTAACTAATCGGAATTGAGGAAATCACCAGTACTGTGATGTTTTTAATTAAGCAAGGGAGCCAAAAAATTGAGATCGTAAACAAAATGAGATTTACTGTGGAAAACTAGGGCACTTCATTATTAAGATGAATAATGAAGTTTTGTCAGTGTCACTGCACTTGTGCAAGTCTGCGGCTTGAATGTGGAAGTACAAAACCTACGCTCTCAGAAAAGTAAAGTACATTACTGTACCTTTCAGGGTACAACGGCCTGTCACTGGGGCAAGACCCTCTCAGGTACTTGCAGTATTTCTCCATTTATTGCTGGGATAAAATTGTTTATCATTTCGGCCTGGCGTTCACACGGCACCGGCGTTTTGGGTGCCCAAAACGAAATCTTTTGAGAACGGGTTCCAGAGTGAAAAAATCTGGCAACGGCACCGTTGCGAAGTCGTCTGGATGAGTAGAACGGATTTGTTTACGATATCACAACCACATGACTGTCAGTGCTTCACGCCGGGTAGAAGTGTAATGAACTCGATGCGAGTTGTCAACAAATCCTATAACTTGGTTCATGAAACGCGCTTACAAAATATTTTCACTGTGAATATTTGTGTAATGGTGCAAAGTGAGAGAGAGAGAGAAAATAGCCCTTAGGGCAGAGTCTTTAGTCCAAACACTGCGGAAGCAGTATAACCAAACCGCGCACCGCCCGTGCACTTTCCAAAAACAAAAACAATCCCGCTAGCAAAAATAGAAAAAAAAGAAAAAAAAAAGGAGTGATCTCACCTCTTCAGATGTTGGTTTAAGTCCGACAATACATTCCTCAAAAAGGGCGTAGAAGAACAAAGTAATCCATCAACGTGTAGCATTCAATTTATTCCAGACCATTAAAGAATTCTGGAGGATATCAGAATGCTGGCGTACCGGCTTCCATCTACCCCCATTCATTCCTCTTTCCGCGTCTTTCGTTTTACGCTACTGATTAATAATCAAAACTTTATGTGGCTGATGCTACAGAAGAAGGGGTTTATGCGCATGCGTCTACTTCCTCTATTGTTCTGGTGTCTCCGATGGGACCGTCTTACAGCGCACATAGAGGTGTGGCATGTGTATTGCATCGTTTTCAGCAAGCGTTGCCATATGTACCTGATATTTTACTGATCCGTTGCCCATGTGGACGCGATATTTAAAAAAAAAAAAATCTCGTTGCCATTGTCGTGTGGATGTAGCCTAGGCCCTGTCCACACGGCAACGGATTCAGGTGAATCTGATAAAATTGTTTATCGTTTCGGCCTGGCGTCCACACGGCACCGGCGTTTTGGGTGCCCCAAAACGAAATCTTTTGAGAACGGGTTCCAGAGTGGAAAAATCTGGCAACGGCGCCATTGCGAAGTCGTCTGGATGAGTAGAACGGATTTGTTTACAATGACGTCACAGCCACATGACAATCCCGCCAGTAAAAATAGGGGGAAAAAAAGGAGCGATCTCACCTCTTCAGATGTTGGTTTAAGTCCGACAATACATTCATCAAAAAGGGCGTAGAAGAACCAAGTAATCCATCAACGTGTAGCATTCAATTTATTCCGGACCATTAAAGAATTCTGGAGGATCTCAGAATGTTGGCGTACCAGCTTCCATCTACCCCCGTTCATTCCTCTCTCTCTCCATCTACCCCATTCATTCCTCTCTCTCTCTCTCTCCATCTACCCCCGTTCATTCCTCTTTCCGCGTCTCCATTCAAAAAACGAGCACGTGATTTAAAGGGACTATAGCCATAGGACAGGAAGTGAGAAGGTGTGCGCGTGTGACAGTGACAGGGAAGAACCTAGGCTCATGCTCGCCCTGAATTTCTCTTAAAGTGAAGGCAGAAGAACGTTCAGCGCCTGGCCAGGCTTTCTATGTATTAATTACATAGACGTTTTAATATGAAATATAAATAAGTGTCTTAGACAATAGATACTATTTTACGCTACTGACTAATAAATCAAAACTTTATGTGGCTAATGCTACAGAAGAAGGGGTTTATGCGCATGCGTCCTACTTCTATTGTTCTGGTGTCTCTAATGGGACCGTCTTACAGCGCACGTAGAGGTGTGGCATGTGTATTGCATCGTTTTCAGCAAGCGTTGCGTTGCCATATGAACCTGATATTTTACTGATCCGTTGCCCATGTGGACGCGATATTTAAAAAAAAAAAATCTCGTTGCCGTTGTGTGGATGTAGCCTGAAGTTAAACAAGACAGAGAAGAAGTGATCACGGCACATTGTAACTGTATGGCTGGGTAAGAATTTTGTCGCGACCTTCACGCATATGGACTTTGTGAGGAGTGAAGAGTAAACAAAGAAACATCTGGGGACTTTAGTACTTCGTGACTAAAAAAAGTACCATAAAATAACACCACATAGCAAGAAAAGTACTTGGAAAACACTAAGGACATAGCTGAGAGGGATATACCGTACAAACCTTTCACCAAGTGATCACTGCAAACTCGAGCATGCTTCGACTCGGCTCCCTTCGATTTCAGTGAGAGGTTCAGAAGCCACCTTTCTTGACGTCTTTACGAAATCTGGTTTTCATTCACCCGTTTTTTATGAGTTCACGGGGAACCCTGAAGAAACTTTTATCAGTTTCATGGTTTGATCGATTTGAACAACCTAAAACAACGCAAGCGCAAGGCATTTTTCATGGGAGCAATGCATCTTCTCCGTACAAACGCTTTGTCAACTGAGCTTTGGTAGACCACCAGCTAGTATTCTGAATAACTGATGAGGCGGATGTGACATCACGTGAAACCCAGTACCTTTTTGACCCTTAAAAGGTACACAGTTACCTTGAAGCCCAATACTGAGCCCTAGAGGGTATATTAGTGTAGGCTGTACCTTGGGGGACAGAAATGGACTCCTACTGTACCCCTGTTTCTGACAGTGTAGAAGAACATGGTGTTCAACGGTGCTAATACTGTAGATAGATTTCTTGAGTATTTGCTAATCTAAGAAGTTAAAACATATCCTTCACTAAATCAGCTGCTTTAATTCTGTCTTAGTCTCAACCAAGGAAAAGATGGAATAAAGAAATAAAACATTTAGCTTTTCTAGTTTAATTTTGACCCAGGCTAAATCTGCGAGCAGGGATGGTTGATATGAGAGAGAGAAAGAGAGAGAGAGCTATATAATTCATGCATCCTGGAATTGACCTGATATTGAACCTGTCCATTAACCATTTGCTTCTAATCATCTTTTCTAATCTTCAGCTGTCCATTTCGGGAGAGTCTGTGTAAATGTAATTCTTAGTAACCTCTAAAGAGCTGTGTGTGAAAATCCCAGATGATCAGCGGTTTCTAAAACACTTAAACCAGATCATCTGATACCAATAACTATGCCATGGTTAGTCACAGAAATCACACTTTTTCTTCATTCTCATGTTTGATGCGAATATTATCTGAAGCTCTTGACCTGCATCTGCATGATTGTTTTTTGCACATGATCGGCTGATTGGATAACTGCATGAATGTGCAGGTTTACCTAATAAAAGTGGACAGTGGACGTATATAGCTATTCTTTTAATTTTGGGTTCAATATCAGGGTCAAAGCAGACTAAAAGGAATGAGACAAAATGTGCTGTCTTGATAATTGCATTCATAAGAATATTCTTAAAAAAAGGAAGTGACAGAAGTTTTGTGGATAACTTTCACGTGTTTAAAAAAAAAAATGTGTTACTGAGATGTGTTAGAGAATCAGTCTGAAACTTGAAAGAAGCAAAGACTAGGCATATTTTCATGTCCAGTAATCTGTTGACTTTCTTTTGTCTAGAACATCTATCCATCATCTGTAACCACTTATGCTTCTACAGGGTCGCAGGCAAGCTGGAGCCTATCCCAGCTGACTACGGGTGAAAGGCGGGGTACACCCTGGACAAGTCGCCAGGTCATCACAGGGCCGACACATAGACACAGACAACCATTCACACTCACATTCACACCTACGGTCAATTTAGAGTCACCAGTTAGCCTAACCTGCATGTCTTTGGACTGTGGGGGAAACCGGAGCACCCGGAGGAAACCCACACGGACACGGGGAGAACATGCAAACTCCACACAGAAAGTCCTCCGTCAGCCACTGGGCTCGAACCCAGAACCTTCTTGCTGTGAGGCGACAGTGCTGACTACTACACCACCGTGCCGCCTTTGTCTATAACTTTCTAGCGAAAATCTTTATAATTCAGTCCCATTATACCACAGCACTACCGAATTCTTGACTCTCGTTATCAATATATCATTTCTATAATAATCAGGACTGGTAACTTTGTGATTTTGCTGTAACAAGCTGCACTTTTTTTCCTTATTAATATCAAGAGACAGAAAAAGCTAGGCAAGTGAGGGAATGACTATAGTCTTTATCAGCATAACAGAAACTTATTTTGCAGCTTTCCCACAACATAACTATAAACAGGAAAATATGACACGCCTTCCTTAACTTTATTTTAGCACTGACAAATTCTCTCCCTCACTGGCAGATCATTACAGTGACGAAAGCCGCTCAGACTGCTTTTTCTTCCAGCCATCAAAGTTTCTCGGCAATATTACAGTAGTGGTTTCCTGTTGCGGGCAGCACAGTGGTGTAGTGCTTAGCACTGTCACCTCACAGCAAGAAGGTCCTGGGTTCGAGCCCAGCGGCTATTGAGGGCCTTTCTGTGTGGAGTTCGCATGTTCTCCCAGTGTCTGCATGGGTTTACCCCACAGTCCAAAGACATGCAGGTTAGGCTAACTGGTGGCTCTAAATTGACCGTAGGTGTGAATGTGAATGGTTGTTTGTCTCTGTGTGTCAGCCCTGCGATGACCTGGCGACTTGTCCAAGGCGTACCCCGCCTCTCGCCCACAATCAACTGGGATAGGCTCCAGCTTGCCAGCGACCGTGTAGAACAGGATAAGCGGCTACAGATCACGGACGGATGGATGTAGAATAGACATAAAAGCCATTAAACCCCCCCGAAACAGCCAATGTCTAGGTAATACCGCATTATACACTATATTGCAAAAAGTACTGTATGTGGACATCAAGTCACTGAATATCCCATTCCAAAACCACAGAAACTGGTCCACACTATGCTGCTATAACAGCTTCCACTCTTCTGAGAAGGCTTTCCACAATATTGTGTGGACTGCAGCTGTGTGAAAATTTGGGTTTGGGGACTGATATAAGGTGAGAAGGCCTGGCACAATGTTGCTGTTGTTCCAGCTCATCCCAAAAGATAAGCAGCTATAGATAATGGATGGATGGATGGATGGATTTCCCATTGCCTTCTCCTGAATTATTATAGGAGGTTTTCTCCTCTCAACAACCATTCACACACACATTCTCACTGAAGTTAACCTAACTGCATGTCTTTGGACTGTGAGGGAAACTGGATCACCCGAAGGAAACCCATGCAGAGGCGGGAAGAACATGCAAACTCCACACAGCAAGGTCCCTATGGGCTGCTGGGCTCGAACTCAGAACCTTCTTGCTGTGAGGTGACCATGCATTGAAAAATTACTGTGGTATAAATATTATACTATGATCTAATACTTCAGGACATGCTGTTCATACAAAATAATCAACTTGGAAGTTGTGTCACTGATTACTTCCTTATAACAGCATGCCCCAAAGTGTATTTTTCCCTCCTTTCTCAAGCATTTGACACGTCATCAAACTTTAACTGCTTTTACAGATCTTTAATATCAATACTTAGACTAGTTATGTGTTGAAACCGCAGAAATTGGTCCAAGCTTTGCTGCTATAACAGCTTCCCACAATATTTTGTGGACTGCAGCTGTGTGGAAATTTGGGTTTGGGGACTGATATAAGGTGAGAAGGCCTGGCACAATGTTGTCATTCCAGTTCATCCCAAAAGATAAGCAGCTATAGATAATGGATGGATGGATGGGTTTCCTGTTGCCTTCTCCTGGATTATTATAGGAGGTTCACACACACACACACATTCTCATTGAAGTTAACCTAACTGCATGTCTTTGGACTGTGAAGGAAACTGGCTCACCTGAAGGAAACCCATGCAGACGCGGGAAGAACATGCAAACTCCACACAGCAAGGTCCTTATGGGCTGCTGGGCTCGAACCCAGAACCTTCTTGCTGTGAGGTGACCGTGCATTGACAAATCACTGTGGTATAAATATTATACTATGATAATACTTAGGCGGCACGGTGGTGTAGTGGTTAGCACTGTCGCCTCACAGCAAGAAGGTCCGGGTTCGAGCCCTGTGGCCGGCGAGGGCCTTTCTGTGTGGAGTTTGCATGTTCTCCCTGTGTCCGCGTGGGTTTCCTCCGGGTGCTCCGGTTTCCCCCACAGTCCAAAGACATGCAGGTTAGGTTAACTGGTGACTCTAAATTGACCGTAGGTGTGAATGTGAGTGTGAATGGTTGTCTGTGTCTATGTGTCAGCCCTGTGATGACCTGGCGACTTGTCCAGGGTGTACCCCGCCTTTCGCCCGTAGTCAGCTGGGATAGGCTCCAGCTTGCCTGTAGAACAGGATAAAGCAGCTACAGATGATGAGATGAGATGAGATGCTGTTAGTAGAAAATAATCAACTTGGAAGTTACGTCACTGATTACTTCCCTATAACAGCATGCCCCAAAGTGTATTTTTCTTTCTTTCTCAGGTATTTGACACGTCATCAAACTTTCACAGATCTTTAATATCAATACTTATGTGTCGATTAGTTTTGTTTTGAATGCTTTTGGAAGTAACCTTTACTCTGCAGGTGAATGAAGACTGGTTGTGTTCATCAGCTGCAGTTATGGACAGAACTGGATGGCTTAGTATAGTTCAAAAACAGAAAAATACACGTCCATGCTATAAAACAAAACATTAGACATTGCTCATTCGACCCTGCAAACTGACGATAAGGAAAGAGAAGTCAGCTGATCACTGTGAACATCACAACATCCCCAAATAACAACAATAAACAAATAAATAAGCACAATAACAACGCCCATGACTAACAAACAAGAACTTTTACCATTATATACTATGAGTGATATACTGCAATCATTAACACTTTCATTATTGCTCACTGATGTTTTTAAAACTCTATTTCCGCTCTTACCTTTCCAGAGGCGACTTTAGACAGAAGCCTTCCTCTCAAACTTCCGGACGCTGAAATGTTCTCAAGGCGGTGACTCGGGATACATGTCAATCACAGATTCAGCCAATTAGTGACCGCGGTCCATTAAGACCCGCCCACCCTATCGAGTTATTGTTTTGTTTTTATGAAAGCTGTGTTCAGTTCTGATGAAGACCACTAGATGGCGCACAGACACAGTCAAGTCCTGCAGCTCTGCACCTCATTCACAACTTCATTCGGCTTTCAGTCTGGGCGAGACTCTGGGTCCAATTCCACACATTTCATTCTTCAGTAGAGATGGGATTTATGGCTCTTTGATGGGATCCGCATTTTTGTGATCCGTTCTTTGAAAAGAGCCGTTCAAAAGACTGGCTCATTTGGCTCTTTTTTAAAAATATTTATTCAGTTTTAAGAAGACAGCGTCTAAAGAAGCCAGATCCCTCTGCTTAGACAGTGACATCAATATTTCTGGACATACCTTTTATATAAAGCAACCTAGACTTACATTATTGTAACCCCTAAACGCTCATAAATAACCATTAACCTCCTAAGGCCCAAGCTGTTTTTTTACATGCATTTTTTATTTCTCTTTGCTATTTGGGCTTATTAGAACCTGATTAGAATAAAAACTAAGCATCATCTTTTGATAAGATGTACTTTTAGAGAAAAAGTATGTCCACATATGTGGATTCTTTTTCCGAATTTCCATAAAGTGCTGTCCACGCATGTGACCGCTAAGCCCTAGGAGGTTAAAAAACAATGAGGGCTTCAATGAATGTCCATGCAGAACAGCTTTTCTGTAAAAAAAAAAAAAAAGAACCCACTCATGAACATAGTTATCAAGAACGCAAGAATATTTTATAGAAAAACACTTGTTTTACAAAAATATTTAAGTCTGAGATACAAAATAGATACAACTAGACAAACAGATAAATAAATAAAATACACAAAAATAGAACAAACAAAATGACGATAGAATAAATTAAATGAACGTCCGTGCAAAGTAGTTTTCCCACAATATTATCATTAATATCACACAACAACATTATAAACTATCTGAAACACAGTACAGAAAAAGAACGACAGAAAGAACGGCTCCCCCAGCTCGAGACTCGGTTCTTATCGTTCATGCCTAGGAGCCGTTCAAAAGAATCGGTTCGTTCGCGAACGTCACAACACTATTCTTCAGTTTCTCATTTTCTTTGGGGGGCGGCTTTTTTTTTTTTTTTTTTTACCTTTATTGGATAGGACAGTGTAGAGACAGGAAATGAGTGGGAGATAGAGCCGGGGAGGGATCGGGAAATGACCTCAGGTCAGAATCAAACCCAGGTCCCTGGATTTATGGCATGGCGCCTTATCCACCTGAGCCACGACGCCCCCAGTTTCTCATTTTCTACAGAGCACTGTAGTTCTGTGATAGAACACCGAGCCACTGCAGACCCAATGTGGAAACTTAGGACGCTTTTTCTTGACGATAAAAACATGTGTTCTATTACCTTCTAGCGAGGTTCATCCATTTGGTTTGACGCCATGTGATATTGTAAGCTCATCCTACATGTATTACGTCACAATATTGAGATGGTTGTCAAGACAGCATGACGTCACACTTCGGAGCTGTCGAACACCAGAACTTCATTAGATCATTAGAATATTGCTCCATCGAGTGTGGAAGTATAATAATAATAACAATAATAATAATAATAGAGGTGGTGATGTACCAAGAAGGTCCGGGTTCGAGCCCCGTGGCCGGCGAGGGCCTTTCTGTGCGGAGTTTGCATGTTCTCCCCGTGTCCGCGTGGGTTTCCTCCGGTTTCCCCCATGGTCCAAAGACATGCAGGTTAGGCTAATTGGTGGCTCTAAATTGACCGTAGGTGTGAATGTGAGTGTGAATGGTTGTCTGTGTCTATGTGTCAGCCCTGTGATGACCTGGTGACTTGTTCAGGGTGTACCCCGCCTTTCGCCCGTAGTCAGCTGGGATAGGCTCCAGCTTGCCTGCGACCCTGTAGAACAGGATAAAGCGGCTACAGATAATGAGATGAGATAATAATAGGGGTGGTGATGTAGTGGTTAGCACTGTTGCCTCACAGCAAGAAGGTCCTGGGTTCGAGCCCAGCAGCTGGCGAGGGCCTTTCTATGCAGAGTTTGCATGTTCTCCCCGTGTCTGCATGGGTTTCCTCCGGGTGCTCCGGTTTCCCCCACAGTCCAAAGACATGCAGGTTAGGTTAACTGGTGACTCTAAATTGACCGTAGGTGTGAATGTGAGTGTGAATGGTTGTCTGTGTCTATGTGTCAGCCCTGTGATGACCTGGCGACTTGTCCAGGGTGTACCCCGCCTCTCGCCCGTAGTCAGCTGGGATAGGCTCCAGCTTGCCTGAGACCCTGTAGGACAGGATAAGCGGCGACAGATAATGATGGATGGATGGATGGATGGATAATAATAATAATGGGGTGGTGGTGTAGTAGTTCACATTGTCGCCTCACAGCAAGAAGGTCCTGGGTTCGAGCCCAGCAGCCAGTGAGGGCCTTACTGTGTGGAGTTTGCATGTTCTCCCCGTGTCGGTTTCCTCTGGGTGCTCCGGTTTCCCCCACAGTCCAAAGACATGCAGGTTAGGTTAACTGGTGACTCTAAATTGAGCATAGGTGTGAATGTGAGTGTGAATGGTTGTCTGTGTCTATGTGTCAGCCCTGTGATGACCTGGCGACTTGTCCAGGGTGTACCCCGCCTTTCGCCCGTAGTCAGCTGGGATAGGCTCCAGCTTGCCTGCGACCCTGTAAAACAGGATAAGCAGTGACAGATAATGGATGGATGGATGATAATATTTGCTGGCTTTTTTTCATGGTATATCAGATATATTTCATTCAGCTAGCTCATCTTCGACTCGTTCAATATCATGCTAGCTGAATGGAATATATCTGAAATACCATGAAAAAAAAGCCAGCCAATATTATTTCAATGTTTTGTTTATTGTTTTGCTTCATCACTGAAAATTGTTCCCAAAGAAGCTACAGCTGCAGAGAATGTTACATGTTACCATGCCAACGCACAGACAGACTCACTGACAGCTAAAGGAAAACCCGGACATTCTCATCGCAGGTAAGCATGGTGGAAAGATCATGGACATGTTTTTACTTATCAAGTTCACTGATATTTCATGATCTCCTTGTCAAAACCTACTTTGTTTCTTACTCTTTCATATGACAGTCACCATTTTGTATCTAAATGCGCATTTGAGAAGTCACGTGAGGTGTCATAATAGTGATCACTTTTGCCAGTGTCCACCATTATCGACACCCTGTGGAATTACGTAACATTTACAATGTTTATGTATCGATCTTTGTGTAACATTGTTGAAGTAAATGAAGTACTTTAAAAAAAAAAAGTTCTGTGATTTTTTTCTGATTCATAACAGAATGGAATGTTTATAGAGTATTTGGAATCCTATTGCAATAAATAGAATTCGACCAGAAATAAATTCCTAGCATATAAAACATTACATGCTTGAAATATTCAGATTTTTCTATTCCATTCAGAAAATATATATATATATTTTTGGGCTTTTTTTCACCTTTATTGGATAGGACAGTGTAGAGACAGGACAGGAAATGAGTGGGAGAGAGAGATGGGGAGGGAGTGGGAAATGACCTCGGGTCGGAATCAAACCCGGGTCCCTGGATTTATGGTATGGCACCTTAGCCACCTGAGCCACGACGCACAAAGGTGTCAATAATTGTGGAATGGTGTCACGTGATCTGATATGCTAAGTAATCGGGAATCAACTTATTTTTTTCCAGTGGCACTTTGAGTAATTATTCATGCACAATTTATGTATTGAAAGTCTTCTACTTTTGCAACGGCCAAAAGATCATTAAGGTGTCGATAATTGTAGCCACCACTCTAGTAAATATCAGCTCTGTTAGAACGCCGCCTGTCCAATCAAATTAGTGTACTGGAACTAACTGTTAATAAAGTGAAATGGAAACTCAATCCATCCCATTTACAACATCCTTACACACACACACACACACACACGTTTGTCTCACTATCCTTGTGAGGACCTTCCATTGACATAATTATTATTGCAGTTAATTAATGCTGTACCCGCACCCAAACCTAACCCTAACCTCAGTAATGAAAAGGAAAGTTTTTGGCTCTTTTAATTTTTTGTTTTTCAATTTTGTTTTAAAAAATAAACTAACACAACAGGGCGGCACGGTGGTGTCGTGGTTAGCACTGTCGCCTCACAGCAAGAAGGTCCGGGTTCGAGCCCCGTGGCCGGCGAGGGCCTTTCTGTGTGGAGTTTGCATGTTCTCCCCGTGTCCGCGTGGGTTTCCTCCGGGTGCTCCGGTTTCCCCCACAGTCCAAAGACATGCAGGTTAGGTTAACTGGTGACTCTAAGGCTACGTTTACACTAGACCGTATCTGTCTCGTTTTCTTCGCGGATGCACTGTCCGTTTACATTAACCCCCCTGAAAAAGCGGGGAAACGGGAATCCGCCAGCGTCCACGTATTCAATCTAGATCGTATCAGCTCCGGTGCTGTGTAAACATTGAGAATACGCGAATACGCTGTGCTGAGCTCTAGCTGGTGTCTCATTGGACAACGTCACTGTGACATCCACCTTCCTGATTCGCTGGCGTTGGTCATGTGACGCGACTGCTGAAAAACGGCGCAGACTTCCGCCTTGTATCACCTTTCATTAAAGAGTATAAAAGTATGAAAATACTGCAAATACTGATGCAAATACTGCCCATTGTGTAGTTATGATTGTCTTTAGGCTTGCCATCCTTCCACTTGCAAGTAATAAGTGATATGCGCTGGGATCTCACACACAGCGGCTCAGTCCCGAATCGTGGCTTGTTCACTTCACTCGCGCGCTCTGTGAGCTGCGCAGGGCCGGAGTGCGCACCCTCCAGAGGGCACTCGCTGTTCAGGGCGGAGTGATTTGGAGCGCAGGATGCCTGCGGAGCCGAGCGTATCCGCGTATTGGTGTTGCTGTGTGCACGGCTAACGGTTTTAGTGTAAACGCGAATCGTTTTAAGAACGTTAATCTGATGATCCGCTGATTCGACGTAATGTAAACGTAGCCTAAATTGAGCGTAGGTGTGAATGTGAGTGTGAATGGTTGTCTGTGTCTATGTGTCAGCCCTGTGATGACCTGGCGACTTGTCCAGGGTGTACCCCGCCTTTCGCCCGTAGTCAGCTGGGATAGGCTCCAGCTTGCCTGCGACCCTGTAGAACAGGATAAAGCGGCTAGAGATAACGAGATGAGATGAGACTAACACAACAGCAGTTTCCTTGTGGGGACCATCCGAATGTCCCCACAATGTCGAAATCATCAGATTTTACTATTTTTGTGGGGACATTTGGTCCTCAGTAATATATAAAAACACGTGCGCACACACACACACGGGTGTACTTGAATGTTGTATATTTTAATTCGTATATTGGTATAATCTAATTATTCATTGAATATAACGTGTTATTTAAAATGTATTCCTCTTCGTTCCTTTTTACACACCTCCATTTACAGGACCATTCTGTCCAAGTGTCCAGTTGTGAATTTTGTTTCACTTCCAAAAAGCATCACCTGTGAATCCAGCCTGTTTCTTTCGGTCATTTTGTCTCTTTGCCTTTCAGACAACTCTTTAATCCCTTCAATAATGTCATGCTGTTCAAACATCAAGCAGCACATCTTATAAACTGTATCCCATTCTTTCTGACTCTTTTACACTTTCATTGTTATACTGGTGCTGTCTCTCTTCACTGTGTTAGTATCAGATAACAAGATACTAAGACTGAATCTTAAGCCATTGCAAAAAACCTCAATGTGAAGAAAAAAAGGTGCAAAAAAACCACGAAAGTATTATTGGGCCTCAACAAGTTATTCAGACAGAAAGAGGACGGGGCTGTAGGGATTAGTGAAAACATTACTTCCATACATTCATGCTCATATGTGTACAACCTCTTCCTTTTTAAGGCGTGTTTCGGCTGTGTGGTTCTGAGATATAAACTGTAGTATATAACCTTTAATATCTTCGTTGTCCATCCTCTGTCCTCACACACACACACACACTTGTGGGTTTTTTTTCTTTTCTAAATAAGGCAGACTTCCTTATCTGTGTTTCTGTCATTTCGGCCCCATTCCTGTGAGTATCCCATTCTGCAGGGTTCAGGCCAAGGGGCAGGCCGCAGCTGCACATTCTTTTCCCTTATATGGCTAAATCCCTGCTTGGGCCCTGCCCCTTATGGGTAAACCAGGACCCCTGATAGGTCAGGAGATAAATGGGAGGGGTGAATTACTAAACTGATGCTTTAAACAAACTTTTGTACAGAGTTACTGCCTCCATCCCTCTCTCTCACAGACAAAGCTTAATCGGCCGTTCACTTCATCACCTGAAGCCAAGGTGAGCAGGAAGGGGTTTTTTTTCTTTCTTTTTTTTCGATTTTATTAATACAGCTAGATAGTAAAGGCTGTGTTCAGTGGTGTTGAGCTTTGGTATGTGTGGCTCTGCACTGTCTGTTGCTGCTGTTGGCTGTAGTGAATAGATAGATGGAGATGTTGATGTATGTTCTATGTATAGAGAAAGCTGGTCTGGGGTCAATTACAGTTAACATCACAGTTCCGAACTGAAATTTGCCTCTGAATGTGTGTCCCAGAGTGTAAGAGTGTGGGATTGTTCATAACAGTAATAGACTGGTCGTAATAACATTAAGATGCAGTGAGATCATTAAACAGCTATCAGTAATAAAATCTGCAGAAGACACAGCTGTTCCTAAATATGCTTTTAAGTAGACTGACTGATTCCTCACTGCCTGTCTCCTACTGTGACGATGTTTGTTTTTAGTGCCATTGTGAGGGAATTTGGCTGTAACCCGCAGGCAGTGTAGCCTGAAGAATGTTGTTTCTAATCTTGCTTCTGTTATCTGGGGTCAGAGGTTAAGACAAAAGTGGTCTTGTGTGTTGTAAGACTATGTGGAGAGGCCTGAGGTTGAAAGAAGAGAGCGAAGGAGCAATTTCCCAGAACAAAACACTTATTAACTACAAAGAGAATAAAAGAAATGGTTTGGAGCGTCTACTGACAAAAATAAAACGTTGTTTAGATAAAAAGCATACTGGCAAAGCTGAAGCATTAAGTGGTTTAACTTCATCTACGTACACATAATAATACAATTTAGAATTTTGTCAAGACGAGGAGCTTTGATACGAAAGAGTTAAGTGCGGTCTTTAGAAGTTGTGGAGGTCTCAGTAGGATTACTGTGACTGTGTAAAATGGAAAAGGATACAGACATTTTGAGTTGTCGTTTCACTCGTTTTAAACTTTTATTTTAAATGGGATTATTTGCAGATTCATCTGAGATTTCCCCCAAAACACACACACACACACACACACACACCAACAAACTGGGATATGAAGTGAGCTGGATTGTGTAATGGTATAAAAACAGTCTACACGTTATGATAGGAAAAACCAGCGACATGGAGAGTGTGTCTATTTTTAAGCGAGTAGTAGAAACATGGGATTTAAAAAGCAGTTGTTGCAAAGCAGCTGCCACCACTATAACATTTAAAAAAAAAAAAACAAAGACACTTGTGAATATCACAGGAAATTTTGCACATTGCCTGAGACTTATGTCCACTTGGCATTTACAAGGATTTCTCATCTCATCTCATTATCTCTAGCCGCTTTATCCTGTCCTACAGGGTCGCAGGCAAGCTGGAGCCTATCCCAGCTGACTACGGGCGAAAGGCGGGGTACACCCTGGACAAGTCGCCAGGTCATCACAGGGCTGACACATAGACACAGACAACCATTCACACTCACATTCACACCTACGGTCAATTTAGAGTCACCAGTTAACCTAACCTGCATGTCTTTGGACTGTGGGGGAAACCGGAGCACCCGGAGGAAACCCACGCGGACACGGGGAGAACATGCAAACTCCACACAGAAAGGCCCTCGCTGGCCACGGGGCTCGAACCCGGACCTTCTTGCTGTGAGGCGACAGCGCTAACCACTACACCACCATGCCGCCCATTTACAAGGATTTGTAAATGTAAATATTTTATTCAGCAGTTGATAGACAGACAGACAGACTTTATGAAATGAAGTCTGCTCATGAACGTTTGGAAAAGAAAAAGAATGCACGATTCCTAGTTTGGACCATATCATGTTAACTTTAATTGTTAATGCCTATGCGAAGTATTTGCTGATCTTATTTACCACATACCGATCAGCATAAAAAGAAATGACTGCATCCACAGTGTGCTAGTCACTGTATTATCCTAAGTATAGCTCATGGCCTTCTCTTATATTATGAGTCATTGCTAGCTCACCCCTACCTCAAAGAATTGTATGACATGCTGTGACTATATCCAAATTAAAACAAGGACATCAGCATGTGTAATAGGACAGACTCGAAGCTGGTAGATTGCTAACAACATGACGTGCACTTCATTACAGCTTACAGTACAGCACAGCAAAGCATAGGAACCCTGAAAGGCAGCGCTGCTCTGTGCATATTGTTGCAGTATTGATTCGGTGAGGAGTTATTTTTGTCGCGTGAAGCTGAAACATGATCCTTGGACTGAAATTCACACAGGAAATGAGGTCTCACAGGGGAGAGGGAAGAGAAGTTCAGAAGATACAAAGGAGCATTGTAGTTGTGAGAGAGTTAGAGAATGTGACTGTGTAGTACATGGTTAGAGCAATGCACACAGTATATAATGACTAATGTAGGTACGCAGGGACTTTTTTTTTCTTTTTTCTGTTGAGTCTGCAAACTTCATGTATTGGCTGATTGCTAACACCCAACCTAAATATTGTGAGACGGTCATAGGTAGACTAAGACGAGAACAGGCAGGCACACAAAACCAAACCAAACAAACCATAATTTTTTAAAAACATCATGGCTAGTTCATATACAAAGGAAAACTGAGCTTCAAACCAGGGTGTGTCTTTATTGAGGAAAAACGTAAAATAGTTTCTCTGCTCAAGTGAAATCAAGCATATAGTTATTGGAGTACCTGTATGCATATACACACCGTGATATCCAGATCAGGCTTGACCTGGTTACATGCTTGAAGAAGTAACAGGCATCTTAACTTCCTCAAATGTGGCCAAGAACTGTGGCTGCATGTCAGCTTTCCTGGCTTTTTGTATTATGCCACGGCTACACGAGTCGGCAATCAGAGCGAGCCAGATGCCTCAGTGTGGCAGGATGACACCACCCTCATGTTTCCTTTCTCATGATCCCCTCAATCATAAATGCAATACTGCAATATGGATCATTAAAGGAACCTCCACCATTTATATTGAAATATATGTCACGATTTTGGTGATAGTATCTTGGTTGATGCTCTGTTTTTGTTGTGGGAAGGTGGTAGTTGTGTGCCATGTAGAAGACACAGGGGGACATTGCTAATGCAGTTACACTGGTGATTAATCAAATAATATTTCCAACAACTTCAAACATAAGGGATAATGGGCAGGGTTCGCTGTTTGCACCTAAAAAAAGGCAAGAGCTTCTTTTCTCACGCATCATTTACTGGCTCTTTCGGTAGACATGAAGTGAGGGCTAATTCTCACTGGTACCACAATCAGCAGGTAGTCAAATGGCATTGATGGTAATATAGGACATCTTTAACCAAAGTGAAAATTGATCAATACGTCAATGAAAGGTGTTTCAACTAAAAAAGTCAACTGTGAATTTCATTCTAAAATAAATCTGGGACACCATTGAAGATCACATGTTAATATGCAAGTTGTTCAGGGTGGATTTTTCCAGAAATAACTGTACATAAAACTAGACTTAGAAACAAGCAGACGCGCCAGTGTTTGACTTTATATTGTCAGTTACAGCTTTAACTCATCCCCAGGTTCAGTCAGACGCCATCATGTCCAGCAAACGTGCCAAAGGAAAGTCCACAAAGAAGAGGCCACAGAGGGCCACGTCCAATGTGTTTGCTATGTTCGACCAGTCGCAGATCCAGGAGTTCAAGGAGGCCTTCAATATGATTGACCAGAACAGGGACGGATTCATTGACAAGGAGGATCTACATGACATGTTAGCCTCCTTGGGTATGTCAGTGGAAAAATTTTTTTAAATTAATTAAATAAATAAATAAAAGCCATTATGGGTAGAATTACAGTGTGTGTTTAAATATACAGGGCTGTACTATTTAAGTACAAACTTTATTATAGATTTTATGTTGTATGATTTCTACATTATTGAGTCTGTACAAAAACATTTTAGATTTCCAAACATTAGTTTTCCTGCATGAAATCAATGTTACAAAAAAATATTTGAATGTCTGTAAAGAAAGCAGAATATAGTGGAAGAGACAACTTTTCAGACAAAAACCGTAGTGAAGGTTGCTGGATTTTGCTGCAAAAATAAGAAGCCAATGTGGCTGGTTCTGCAGGATGCTCAGCAAAACTTACTCGCTAATTTCCTTATATAACTGCGCGCGCATACACATATACACACATATATACATACAAACACACACCACACCAAATATTTATTACTGTTTACTGCTCTTTATCGTATCTTTTTAAATGTAGAAACATGTTTTGTTTCATTATTTTTGATGCCATCTTTGTTTTACAGCATTTTTGGCATGTGCCAAAAACTTTCAGTTCTAATTATTTTTTTCCATGTTTTTTTTCTTTATTTTTATTAATTAAAAGACACTTCATGCCTTAAAGTAATGATGGATGTCATTTCTCTTTACTTAGTTGAGCGGTTTTTGACATAATATAGATTACTACAGTTGTGGAATCAGGCTATTTACTGTATTTTTATTATTTACTGTTTGATCTCAAACACATTAAGAAGGCAAGAAATTGCACTGATTAACTTTTGACGAGGCACCTGTTAATTGAAAATCATTCCAGGTGACGACCTCATGAAGCTGGTTAAGATAATGCCAATAGTGCACAAAGCGTCGTCAGGGTAAACGCTGGCTACTTTGAGTAATCTAAAATATGAAACATATGTTTTTTGTTAACACTTTGTTTACTCCATAATTCCATGTATGTTCTTTCATAATTTTGATGTCTTCAGGATTGTTCTACAATTTTGAAAATAATGAAAAATACAAAAAAACCTATGAATGAGTAGGCGTGTCCAAACATTTGACTGGCACTGTACATACAACCCCAAATCAGAAAAAGTTGGGATGGTATGGAAAATGCAAATTAAAAAAAGAAAGCAGTGATTTCTAAATTGACTTGTATTTCATTACAGACAGTATGAACCCAAGATATTTCATGTTTTTGTCTGGTCAACTTCATTTCACTTGTTAATATAAATCAATTCCTTCCTGTCAGGCCTGCAACACTTTCCAAAAAAGTTGGGATGAGGGCAAATTAGGGCAAGTAATGAGGTAAAACAATGAATTAATGATGTGATTTGAAACAGGTGATTGTAATCGTGATTTGGTACAAAATCAGTATCCAGGAAAGGCCTAGTCTTTGAGGAGCAAAGATGAGCTGAGGATCTCCAGTTTGTCAACAAATGCCTGAGATTACTGAAATACAATGTTCCTCAAAGAAAGATATGAAGGGATTTGGATATTTCACCCTAAATGGTACATAATCTCGTTAAATGATTCACGGAATCTGGAGGAATATCAGTGTATAAAGGGCAAGGGCACGAGCCTAAGCTGAACACCCGTGCTCTCCGACAACAGTGCTTCAAGAACCATCATTCATCTATAGCTGATATAGCCACATGGGCTTGGGATTGCTTTGGCAGACCTTTTGTCATCCACAAATACCAGTTAAAAATTTACTGTGCAAAAAGGAAGCCTTATGCTAACTGCGTCCAAGAGCACCGTCGACTTCCCTGCGCTCAGAGGCATCTCGGATGGACCATCACACAGTGGAAATGTGTATTATAGTCAGATGAATCAGTATTCCAGCTTTTTCCCCCCTTTTTTGTAAGAAATGGATGCTGCGTGCTCCAGACCAAAGATGCAAAGGACCAACCAGACTGTTGCCAGCAACAAGTCCAAAAGCCAGGGTCTGTCATGGTATGGGGTTGTGTCAGTGCCCTTGGTAAAGGTAACTTACACTAATTTGATGGCAAGACCATGCAAAACCACATTCTGCACACATTACAAAGGCATGGCTGTGGAAGAAGAGGGTGCCTGTCCCCTCTGGAGAACATGTGGTAAATTTTGAAACAAAAAATGACATGAACGTCCCCGTACTGTTGCACACCTTAAGACCTGTTTGCAGGAAGAATGGGACAAAAAAACCCACCTGAAACACTTCATCACTTAGCGTCTTCAGTCCTTAAACATCTTTTAGGTGTTGTGAGAAGGAATAGCAACATTACAAAGTGGCAAATGCTTTACTGTTCTAACCTTTTTTGAAATATGTTGCAAAAATCAAAATGGAAATGTTATTTTGGGAAAAAAAAATCATGATGTAAAACATCAATGTGCTGTTCTGTTGCTTTGAGTGCAATATGGGTCAAAGATTATTTACAAATCATTGTTTTCAGTTTTGAAACTGCTGAAAAAGTTAATACTAACACTTTTCTGTTTTAGCCAGCATTAACTTTTTCAGCAGTTTGTGCTACAGTAGCTCTCCTATGGGACTGGACCATATAGGCTACCCTTCGTGCCTCATGCAAATCAGTGAACCTTCGACACCCATGACCCTGTTGCCAGTTCACCGGTTGTCCTTCCTTGGACCACTTTTGGTAGGTACTAACCACTGCATACCGGGAACACGCCACAGGATGTGCCATTTTGGAGATGCTCAGATCCAATCATCTCGCCATCACAATTTAGCCCTGGTCAGATTCGCTCAGGTTCTTACGCTTGCCCATTTTTCCTGCTTCCAACACGTCAACTTCAAGAACTGACTGTTCTCTTGCTGCCTGATATATCCCACCCCTTGACAGGTTCCATTGTAATGAGATAAATGTTATTCACTTCACCTGTCAGTGGTCATAATGTTGTGGCTGATCAGTGTAGATATAAAACCCCAAACCAGAAAAAGTTGGAAGAGTCTGTTGAAATTAAAACTGAAAACAATGATTTGTAAATAATTATATACAAGTGTGTATTTTTAGTCTACAATAACATGACTCATTTTAGTTGCTTGTGGGATTACATTATTTGTTCAGGATTATATTTAATAAACTGACCATTTCACAAGCACTGCTTTGGTCTTAAATGTGTGCAGGTAAAAACCCGTCTGATGACTACCTAGAGGGCATGATGAGTGAAGCTCCAGGTCCCATCAACTTCACCATGTTCCTCACCATGTTCGGGGAACGTCTGAATGGAACAGACCCTGAGGATGTGATCAGGAATGCCTTCGCCTGCTTTGATGAGGAAGGATCTGGTAAGCCAAACACTGCATTTCATAACCTTTACACTAATTAGGAATGGTTGGAAAAGTAATTCTATAATAAATTTAAAAAAAAAAAGTTTTGGGGATTCTGGCAGCAAAACACCACACTCTCAGCCCAGAGTTTTATTTAGTATCTTAAAAAAAAAAAACAAGCAACTCTGTATAATGATTGAACATTATAATTTCTTTGAAAAAAAAAATTGCCATGGTTACTTATTTCCAAGTAAAATACATATTCCTACTGTAAAATTTTGTATGATACGTACTTAAATATTGAGGAATTTAACAGGCCTTTAAATGTTTTACAGAGCATTAGTAAATTTCTCACATCCTTGAACGTGAATTTCATTTCACCCATGTTGAAGTGTTCTCCCACTGCAATGCGAATGCCTTCACTTTTCCTGGGCAGGTGTGATTCACGAAGATCACCTGAGAGAGCTGTTGACCACTATGGGGGATCGTTTCACCGATGAGGAAGTGGATGAGCTATTCCGAGAGGCTCCCATTGACAAGAAAGGCAATTTCAACTACGCCGAATTCACTCGCATCCTTAAACATGGAGCTAAGGACAAGGATGACATGTAAAACCTGAGAGACTCTTAACCTGGCAGCAGAGTGCATTTTACTTACAGCAATAATGTGTCCATAAAGGGAGAACAAAAACAAACTATGCATTATTGTAAAGTAAAAAGCACACAACACAATTGTGTTACACTATAACCACAAAAATAATTACTTTTAATTATAGTCTACTTGCACTTGTGTAGATTCAGTTGTGAGAACGCTATACCTCTTTCCCCCCCTCCACATGCCCATGCGCCTTAAAGAATTATCATGCACAGAGCTCTTTTTATTCTGCAGACGTTCAAATAGTTTGTTGGTTACTGTGAAGTTCAGCTAATATGAAGTCAACAAAAGATTGTTGTGCAACATCGTTTCATAGTTCAGAGGGAAATCATTGGAATATGGTCAGATTAAACAGAGAAAACACTGGCTTTTTTTTTTTTAAAGAAGGAATTGTGGCATTATCTTTCAGGGAAAATTGTAGCTCTTTCGGGTGACCAAAAGCTTAAAAAAAAAAAAAAGCCTGCACAGTTCCCTCACTTTCTGCACCCAACATCTGTCCAGGGTTTATGCCTTCTTTACTGAACCCAAATTTTATTAAACGCATCAAGCGTGTTTAAGCATTTCCCTTAAACGGACACCAAGATGCCCAAAAATAAGATGGTTATGTAACATATCTGAAAGAGTCTCCAGTGTCAGCACTTTAAACAGTCGGAAGCAAGGCGATGCCTTTAAGTTTAACAAGGGGATTTTTTTTTTTTGTCTTGACGTCAAGAGAGTTAAAAGGAGTGCTTGGATCCCTAAATTTAAAACAAGTACATTGGGTAACAAAATTAACTTGACAAATTGCTGTTGTATAAGAGGAAGAAATCACTTTCATATCGTAACACAATCACCCAATTTTTTGATTACTTTCCTACAACAGCATGCCGTGTTAAGAGTCATTTTGAGACCAATGAGCAAACCTTGCACATCATTTTAAAATGTCATCTTTTAATGGGAGACAGTTACTATCCTATTCAATAAAATTTGATTCTTATTATAAAAACATTTCACAATTCTTGTTTATTATGGAGCAGTTGGTGACGCCAATACTCTCCCACCATCAACTCCTCTCAAGCACAGTAATAAGCAAAGCCGGTGCTGTAGTAACGCACACATGCATTCAACTTGTATGAAAACTGTACTTTATTTCTCTGAAATGTACAAAAGGAAGGAGGACACATCACAAGTTTAAGGCAGATATTGCACAGACTAGTCCAAAGATTTCTAGAAAAGCTGGGAAGATTCTCTTGTTCTCAGGTAAGGCACAAATGCCAAGTTCACTGTCCATACTTTTTTTTTTTTTTAACTTGATACACTGATAGGAAATGTAAGAAAACAAAAAACCATTCATATCCATCTTTAAAGTATTTGGTCATATATATAGAGAGAGACAGCTACACATGTATTATACATAAAAACCAGACCCAATAGACATGCGCTTTATATCTACAAGACCCCTTCTCAACTAAATAGACACGGTATCTAGAATATCAACATCAGTCATTCTACCGAAGTGAAAAAATATAGCATCTCTGAAAAATATACGTATACATCCAGTACCCATTATTGTTCCAGGAACCCAGTAACTAACAGAAAACTCACAGTGGTTTTTCATGTAGTGGTACACTGGTCTTAACACCTAGTTATCGTCTATGCCAATTTCTCATTTCCAGAAAACCAAAGCTGGACATACAAGCATGTCAAAACACTGGTCTAAAGCACATTACTGATCTCTAATACTCTTGGTTTTCTCACCAGTGGCTAAAATCTATACTAAAAGGAGGAATGACTGACTTAACCTGAGACTGAATGCAATGCAGAAAACAAAAGAAATTTTACAATATTACAGAACATAAGGGCTGACCTCCAAAACAGGACACAGTCATGATTAGATGCCACCTTACTTGAAACAGAACCGTGACCATAAAGAGAGGGGGGGGCCCTTAGATGTCTGCAAAATTTTAGCATTTTCACAAATACATAAGTTAACTGCTGATAAAACAACTGGAGGGGGAGAATGGCACCACTGGAGGTAAACTAGAACGGTGTGCATTGAATACAGTGACTACAACTCATTCAGGCACAAAGCTATAAGGTTAAAAAAAAAAATGAAAATGGTACATCACCGTTTCATGGAACTTGGGCATGGAAAGAAACGTGGACCGTAACACACAAACGGTGTGACAACAGTTACAATAAAATCAATAACGTACATAATGAGAAACAAACATGAATAGAAAGAAAAAGAAAACCTCTTATAATGCTCCAAAGTTTAAACTAAAAGAAATGCCAGCACCCTAATACAGCGATCTTTCACATTCACAGGCACACAATCCTGCGCTGAAATTGATCCCATGTCAACAAGGCTATTATACCCACCTTCTTTGCTATAGTGAAGACAGCTGTGCACCTTTTTATACCAGCATTACGAAAGATGCTTTACAGTATTCCTCAGCTCATGAAATAAAGTTTAAATCCAAGAACAAGCTAATAGTATGAGCCAATAAGGATATGAACACACTACTGGTGAATCTGAAAGATAAAACTGATCGTGTCTTCTCTCACTTTCCCCACATCGATCCATGTAACATATACCTTAATTCTGCTCTCTCACACTATCTGCCTGTCTGATGTGCACGCGCACACAAACGAGTTTGTGACATCTATGGAAATGCTCAACACTTTGCACCCCTAAAGCGCCATAAACGCTCCACATTTAATTAAAAAAAAAAACCAAAACTTAAAGCTTGTCTGGGATAGGAAGGAGCGTCCCTCAGGAAATCAGTGGCGGCTCTGCAGCTGTCTCACGCCATGTCACTGCAGAGGAACGATCAGGCTGAGCTATGCTCTCTGCAGTGCAATCAATTTCCCCAAGCATCCATCTCCTCTCCCTCATCCTTACAACCTTACCACAGACACTGTGCTCAAGGAGGCAAAACAAAATTTGAATAATACCCCCCCCAAAAAAAATTTAAGGTTTTGAAGTACTGGCGACATACAGACTTAGAAATAAAGTGCAGAATGTATGAGTGACCACACAAAAACAGAAAAGAAAGATGATATTTGGAAGTCGTGGTCCCATTTGCAGTGGTTTCAGGCCACTGGAATGAGGTATCAAACAAACAAGGCTGCAGCATGCCAGGGGTTTTCAAACCAAAAAAAGTGTAGCTCCTAGACTCAGCAGGATTAAGTCCAAGTCCCTGTTTGCACACTGACATCCAACCCACCAGCATTTCATTCAACATCGCATGCTGGTGCACAACGAGCATTCAAGAGTCATGTACAACGTTATTTAGCCATGCTACATTATAGTCTACTTATCTAGCCCTAAACCGGGACACTGGAACATGCAGGCAAGAACAGCATCAAAATCCGCTCGGTCTTATGTTACATCATATCAGAATTCACTCTTCTGAGATTAACGTGGGTGTGCTGTTTCACTAGTGTACTGCGTTTCAAACTGAACTTCAGCTAAACCAAAAATCATGTATTGTGTAAGTAAACATCAAGTATTGTGATATGATGTTTTTGCCATAATCGCCTACCCCTACTTTAACCAAAATATCTAAGGCAAAAACAGACCAAGGCCACTTGTGTAACTTCTAACGGCAGTCCTAAAAGCAAAAAAAAAAAAAAATACATGTCTTGCCTATCAGTTAGATACATAACACTGAGAAACATCACAACTCTGCCAGGGTTTGTGTGGAAAGTTCCCCATTCGTGGCAAACCTGAAAATGCCCTGTTCAGGATTGTAAGCCCATGAGATTTGCTTCCCTTTTAAGTCGAGCCTCATCATACATTCTCAATAACCGTCGTGCTGAAATGGTTAAGAGGACCCAAAATAAATGTAGTGAAAATGACAGAAAGGTCTTTTAAAAGTTTTAAAAGACTTGCTGCTTTAAAAACACATCCTTTGTGTCAATAAAAGGTAAACTTAGTGTATGACATACAAACAGATTATCTGAACCAATCAGGCGAAATGTCGCATGACCTTCTGGTTGGTCGTCTGGCAACCGTCCAATCACATCCATGACAACTGGAGATTGTCAAGGAGAGGGTGACATTGTGGCCATATAACTGTCCATCTTCTCGCATGTCCCCAAAAAAAAAAAAAAAAAAAAGGGAAAAAAGTGTCACGGACAAGCTCGGCCAAACAAGAACCTGGAACAAAGGAGTGTCGCATTCACGTCTTGGGTGTGTGGAATGTCCTTTTCTCAGCTGTTGCTTTTTGTCCTTCATAAATGCATACACCTGCCATTTTGATTCTCTCATTTCTCAGTTGACTGCTTCTCGGACAGCGTGGAGCGTGTGCTGTGAGCTCCAGGTGTGTGAGACACTGGTTGGAGGTGGACTCGCTGGTCTTAGCATGCTCCACACATCTTTTGGCTGAAAATTCACTGCTCCAGCAACTCTGTGTGGACCTACTGGCAGGTTAACGCCTGCTTCACTGGCAGGAAGAGCAGAAGCATTTAACGCAGGCACAGAGACGGGGAGAACGGCCTTCTCCTGCAAGCTTGGAGTAGAGTCAGGTTTGCTGCTGGAGTTGAGGTTTTCATGGCTCTTTTCCTGCTCTGTCTTCCTAATGAGAGCTTCTGCTGCTGAAACAGACACAGGAACAGAACAGGGCACTCTAGTTGAAGGTTGCTCCTTCTGTCTCTGGTTTTCTTGCTCCGCTGCTCTCTGTAGAGCTGCATCTACGAGCAGCTTGAGGTCGCTGAAGTCATGTGGGCAGAGCTCTGGGGGTGTAGGGGGCGGGGTGTTGAACAGCACCACAGTAGGACTCATCGTTCCCAGGCTTGGACTGCTGGAAGAAGACCCTGGAATAGTAGTTAGACTAGGAGGTCCATTCACACTTTCTTTCTTGATCAGGCCACGAGTATCCACCTGCATGAGGGTCTGGACACCACAGTCTTGGCCTGTTAACCCTGACCCCACTAAACAGCCAGCCCCGGTCAAGATGGCAGTTGCTGTATTACCTAGCATGCTCAGGTCCAATGTGGGGGCAGGGCGAATGACAGAGGGGCGGGATGCAGGGACCAGTGGAGGGGTAGAGTGGTCTGGGGAGGCAGACCCAACTGATCGGCTGTCTGATTTGCTGGCACGGCGGGAGATTGTGAACTGAGTCGGGTCCTTTCCATCCTTCCTAAGCAGGTCAGGGAGCAGCCGTCGCCGTGCATTGATAAACCAGTTACAGATCTGAAAGATAGCATTAAAGACAGTCAATTTTGTATGAAAATGAACACAAATACACCCTCCCCCATCAGAAGTTCCTCCAGTTCTACACACAGTCAGAAAACACACGTGCTTGAGTCAGAAACAGATTTCTGAACTGGCAGGCAAATAGAGGCACTTTCTATTGCTGATTTTTAAAATTCAGATTTGTTTTCCCCCCCAAGGCATCACAGAAACCAGAGAATATGAAGAGAACAATTGCAAATCACAAAACGTGTTACAGCGGGGGTGCAGAGGTGTTTGCACACACCATTTGTCCCTCCTCAAACAGATGTTTTACAGTGTTCCATGTCAAACTAGGCTGAGCCAAAGAAACCACCAAAACTAAAAATTGTGTGCCGATACTGAGAACCAATACAGACAAGACTTATGATTACAGTTATAAGACTTGCATGTGGACCCAGCAGTCGGTTACCAAACAATCACAATGCAAGGGAAATCTTACTTCACAGCTCGTCATCACTGGAATGAGAATGACTACTTCTTACATAACCAACCCACATTCCTTGGCGTCATTTTTCACATTACTATTGTTTCTGGTCTTGTGATAAAAGTAAATCACTGTTTAGATTTGCTGTCCAATCACCTCAACCAACTATGAACAGAATCCATTTCTGCTTATCATTATAGAGCCTTGGGCATGTGTGCACCCTCTTGTGCCTAGACTACAAATTGCAGGTTTCCAAACAGCTGGCTGTAATGGAGTTTGGAGGGAAAAATGCAAAGCCACAATACAAGGGCCTCAGTGCCTGCATTCCTGCACACTGACACCACCACTGCTCCTGACTCACAATCAAGGACAGAACATGGCCGAGATCACACACACCATGTTTTTAAATGGGCTGTTTCTGCAAATAGATCAGGGTGTGTAACATTTGCTAAATGCCTCTATCTGTTGTTTTAAAAGACACTGGGAATACTAGGGAAATAACATGTACCAAGACACCAATACGAACACAAGATCCTTGAGAAGTAGATTATAAAGCTCACCTGCGAAATGGAGAGATTAGTCTGTCCTGACAGACTAAGCTTCTCCTGCTCAGAAGGATAGGCGTTAAAACGATGCTCATATAGCCAGCTCCTCAGAATCTGAACCGACTCTTTAGGCAGGTTCCCCCGGCGGCGACGCTTAGCAGAAGCTCCACGGGCACCAGTGGAAAGATTGAGTGGATAAGCTTCATCCTCACAGGGATCGCTGTCTGACATGGCAGAAAACTCCATCTCTCCACTGTGCTCCTCTTCACACACTGGAAATCAAGGTAACAAACAGTAGGCATTACTGGTCTAAAACAAAAAAAACACGTGGCATAAAAATGGCAGGGAAAATTAGTCGTTTTTTCCCTTCCCCCTTTTTAAAAACATAACGCATATACAACATACACTTTACATAATCAGGTTTAAACAAGACAAAACACAGTGAATCAAATTCGCATCTACATACAAAGGCCTGACCTCCCTTGAAGCAGATCTGCTTTACATTTCAATGGATGAATGGCTGGTGGCGATTCATTTTAAGAAAGAACATTGTAATCTGAAGACCTAAACACACATTATTGGCAAAGGTACATGAAGTATGAGCTTACATCATGGCATATAATGTCTAACCATATAACCCCCCACACACACAAAAAAAAAACCCCCACAGCAGTCTGAAACAGGACATCTTAAAAATAGCTACTCCGTGCCCCATCAAGAACAGCATTGTTTCTGCAGCACTTGCACTCAAGCAGCCATTACATAAAACAGAGCACTAAAATATACCTTTATACTTTGTGACCAGTGACTATAGATGTACCAGATAACCTCACACACAGACCTGAAGTGCAGCGAGTCCACGGGGAAAAAAAAGGGGTAGAAACAATGCCAGAAAGCCAAGCTGTGAGTGAAGCGTAAAATAAATTGAGCGAGTGAGTCATGGCTGCACATGCAATCTCGCTCAAAACCCGCCAGTGAAGCATTCAGCAGTGTGTTTATCAAGACTAATTTTCTCTCTCACACACACCCCTTATAAAGTGCTATCAGCAGACAAAATTAATGTTGCTTGTTTCCCTTTAACTTTGGGACAGCCCACTCTGCTCCAGACATACTACTATAATTAAAAAAAAAAAAAAAGAAGAAGTGTTTCACTAAATAGCAGTTATTTTGTTCAGGACTGAGCCATTGTCATACAAATGTGCAGCAAATAGGTCATTCAAAACGCAAATGAGACATCATTCACAAACATCTGCTAGGAAAACGTAGCCACCGCACGGTCATCATAAAGTAAGAATTTAATAAATACAGCCTATTTAGAAAAGTCAAAGAATCATCATCTCTATTCTGAGGCAAACAACTGTGACTCCTATTTAAATCAGAAACCATGACTGTGTAACTCGTCCCAGAAAGCATGCTGTCCTTGGTTAAATAACACTTTGTATTTTGTTTTCAGGCAGTCTGCATCTTTTGTGCTTCTTTTTTGAAATCATATCCCAAAGAAAATCTATGACAAATAGGAACATAAATCTGTAGACAGACACTTCATTATAGATGATGAGACTTCCTTGGTTTTTTTATAGCCTGAATCATTTTGTCAAACGTAAAATTAGCTCGATGTTTGGTACCGAATTGTACAAGATAAGGGTTCCTACAAAAGCCTGGAGCAGGCATCCTGAGGGCTGAGATAATGATTAGCTAAGTCGAGGCAAGTTCTCTTCAGATGAGCAGTAGGAGTGAATCTATCCACTCTTTAATTTCCTCCCTTTCATCCCCCTACGCTTCCTCTCTGCTCCATTCACCACACAAGCTGGACCTTTCCACACTTTCCCAAACTCCAAAGCAAAGCGTCGGCGCTCGTCTGTGTGTAAATAAAACTAAAAAAAAAATTTAAAAGCAAGAATTGTGCATTTATACAGCAGTTTTTAAACATCTGAGAGGCTTTTGTTCTTCAGTGAAGAAAGCTATTTCAAGGCTGGATACAGAAAGCCGAGTCCAATCACCATCTTAGCAGTAAAGGAGGAAAATGTCCTCTTCAGCGTCTGCTTGTTGACATGCAGAACAAAAAAAAAAACAAACCAAAAGTCTCCTCAGACTGACTGACCTAAACTTCAAAAAGTTTTGGGCATGTTTTAGCGAGTACCTGGGAATAAAAGTGCCAGTGAACTCAGCACTGACTTGCCCGAGGAGTTTTATGATATTTTTTTGAACTGAAAGAAAGGTTTAGTGGGAGAACAATGGCGCAGAAAATGTGCTAGAAAATATGGTTCCTGTGTTTTTCTGTCTCACAGTGAAACCCGAAGCCTGCAGGAGCAGACAGAAATGTGGCAGTTCCTGCGTTCTTTCCCAACAAAGGAGTGTGTGTGTGTGCTCTATCCATCTCAAGTACTGAGGGGCTTTAGTGTGTGTGTGTGTGTGTGTGTGGTATCCATCTCGAGCAAGGACGGGGTTTTAGTGCTCCTTTACCCTTCCAAAGCTGACACCCTCCTCCCCTCCCCCTGGACATACAGCTAAAGCTAACTACAGCCGTTACAGACAGGCGTCAGTCTCGCTTTATTATCCAACAACCGGTGACTGTAAATAAAATTGAGCTGCTGCCGCCTGCGGCGACGACAAAATACTCCAAATACTCCAGACTGGCCTTGCTGACGTGCACACACACACACACACTTTCTGCTGAAAGCGGATAAAACCTGTAACTCCGAGATAAACACAATGATCCTGGATTTGTAGCTGTGTGTGAAAGATGAGGATAGCACTGATCTGATCTGATCTGTCAAATATTTCCACACGTATAGAAATGAGTTCACCTCCCAACATATCTGAGCCAATAACTATGTAATATTCTCGGGATTTGAACCTACTCTGTAACACACGAGGCCGCCAAACTTTTCCAGGCATGCAACAAATGCTGGCAGTTTGTTACCGTTATAAAGAGCGTCCAGTCTCCAGAAGCCTGAAAGTGGAAATCCCCACTGGTTCAGCCGTGCTAATGAGCAGCTAGCGACAAAATGTGCAACAAATAAATAAATATATTTTCCAAAACACCGCACACGCAAATTATCGGTCTTGATATATCAGACATGATTAAGCTTTTTTTTTTTTTTTAAAGTCCTTTATTTTCCTAGTCAGGGCCGCTGAGAGACTCTGTACACTCATTATGACAAAACACGCTTTAACTGTGCTGTTGTTTAGGACAGCAGCAGATGGACACCATGCTCAGCTTAGCGGCAGGCAGTTAGCTTAGCTTAGCTTAATTTAGCTTAGCTTAGCCTGCTCAGCTAGCCATCCGTCCGTCCACATTCAAACAAACACACACACACACACACACACACACACAAAGCCACATTCTTCTTAAAATCTACACTCATTCTAACTTCAATATCCATCCAGCACGAAAACTAGCTAAGGAAAAAATAAAAATCTGGTATAAAATTCACTTTACCTCTTTTGACAGATTTCATCCTTTGTTAGATTGGGTTTCAGGATTTAAAAAAAAAAAAAAAAAAAATACACAGCTTTCGAAGTTCCTCAGAGAAGAAAAGCGCGTGCTGCCCACAAAGCAGCGACACAACGGCAGCTTCTTCTGGCCCAAAATGCGGTGGGGTTTTTCAGCCTGCGTTCGTCTTTTTCACCCCCCAAAAAAACTCAGACTAGCGCGGCGTTACCGTGTCCTACCGAGTCTGCTTCATTTCTCGCACATGTTAATGAAAGCAGAAAAAATGGTGTTGACAAACGCGTCCCGATTTACCTGCAATGCCGTTCGTTCTCCGCCAGCGCTGTGTCAGTGACAGAGCACTTGACCCCACCCCCAGCCGTCCATCAGCCAATCAGAAGCCGCCGATCCAAGCTCCATACACCTCCACATCACCAGCGACTAATGAACAATCCAGCTGAAGCAGACACACAAATATATATATATATATATATATATATATATATATATATATATATATATATAACATTATTAACGTTAAATCGTTTAGCATCCATCCATTATCTTCTATACTGGCTCTAGTTCACGGCAAGGTTCGAACCCAGATCATATTCGCTGTGAGGCGACAGTAATAACCACTGCTCCACCCTTAAAAAAAGTTTTTAGCTAAATTTTATTTTCTTTTGAAGGACCGTGATAGTGCTGTCGATATACTCTAGCAAATAGCAAAACCAGGCCTTCGCTCAGTCTGGTCCAGTCAGTCTACAGTGTTTTAGCCCCATCTTTGAATTGAACTAATTTTGATCATAATTTTGACACCAGTAACAGTCATTTATCAGTTTTTAGAGTTATGGATGAGAGTGATTGGCGGCCATTTTGTCGTAACCGCTAACATGCTGAACATCTTACAGTACATTCTTCAGGTGTTTTAGCCCCATCTTTGAATTGAACTGATTTTGATCATAATTTTACCTTCTAAGACACCAATAACAGTCATTTATCAGTTTTTAGAGTTATGGATGAGAAGTTATATCACCCACAACCATATACTGATTGGCGGCCATTTTGTCGTGACCGCTAACATGCTAAACATCTTAGATTCTTCAGGTGTTTTGGCCCTATCTTTGAATTTAACTGATTTTGATCATAAGTTTACTTTCTAAGACACCAATAACAGTCATTTATCAATTTTTAGAGTTATGGATGAGAAGTTATATCACCCACAACCATATACTGATTGGCAGCCATTTTGTCGTGACCGCTAACATACTGAACATCTTACATTCTTCAGGTGTTTTAGCCCCATCTTTGAATTGAACTAAGTTTGATCATAATTTTGACATCAGTCATTTATCAGTTTTTAGAGTTATGGATGAGAAGTTATATCGCCCGCAACCATATACTGATTGGCGGCCATTTTGTCATAACCGCTAACATGCTGAACATCATACAGTACGTTCTTCAGGTGTTTTAGCCCCATCTTTGAATTGAACTAATTTTGATCATAATTTTGACACCAGTAACAGTCATTTATCAGTTTTTAGAGTTATGGATGAGAAGTTATATCGCCCGCAACCATATACTGATTGGTGGCCATTTTGTTGTGACTACTAACATGCTGAACATCTTACATTCTTCAGGTGTTTTAGCCCCATCTTTGAATTGAACAAATTTTGATCATAATTTTACCTTTTAAGACACCAATAACAGTCATTCATGAGAGCTTTTAGAATTAAGTTTCACAAAAAATTATATAAATATTGACTGGCGACCATATTGCCATGACCATGAACATCTGACCATAGGAAAAGCCCAAGCTTTTCTGTGAGTAAATACAGTAAAAAAAAAAAATCTATTGAAAAAATGGAAATAGATGTCCTTTATTTATTTTTGGGGCTAAAACACTTGAAGATAGGGGTAATACACTGGGGGCTAAACCACCAGATGCAGTCCAGTCTGTAACCAACTTACAGCACTCAGTAAAAATGGCTCTGTAGGTAGCTACAATTTGTACTTAAAATCTCCACACAGTTTAATAAATATATATTCGTATATAATTTTATAACCCATACAACTATATAGTTTCTTTAAATAAAGCCCATCTTTACTACTTTCTACCGCGAAAACATGTAGGGTTAAACGAAGAAGGGAATATTTGCAGATGTTTAATGTCCTTTTGGTTTAGCCTGTTAGCATATTCAAGCTGCAGATCGTGGGATGTTTCAGAGAAGGAAAAAGTGGGAAATTTTGGGAAAATTGTGTCTGGGAGAATAGATTTGTTCTTATTTCACCATGGCAGAGGTTCCTTACCTCTTAAAATATGTCCCCTTAACAGGGCAACACCATGTTTTTTTAAGATGCTATTACAACTATGACATGGTGACTGACGCTGGTAAACCTACACGCTACACAAGATACACAGATGTATCATCGATGTCCAAACAAACTAACTGATTATTTGACTCAGAAATGTTCCTGGATTAGCACTGTGAATATCACTCACGTCTCGGTTCAGCTAATTATTTCATTTCTTTACATAATTTCAGAGGTGGACAAAGTACCCAACTTCATTACTTAAGTCAAAGTACAGATCCCACTGGTTAAATGTTACTCCGATACAAGTGAAAGTTGTCCAGTCAAATTTTTACTCAAGTATAGTACATTTTCTGTCAACGCAGCGTTGTATTATTACCACAACGCTTACAAAACCTAATGCCGTTACCAAAGACAGAAATGTGACTTCACAAAACGAACACATCATGGTGGTTTAATGTTAAGCTAGCTAGTCAGTGAAGCTCCACCTGACATGCTAGTAAACTCTTTTCAAACTCAAAATCATATTGGGTAGCTAATATTACTAGAAAAGAAAGATTTCTACATTCTGTTTATTTGGCAAGATTATGCTAAACGTATTTCTGAAAGGACTTCAGATAAGTTAACGTTATTCATGTTAGCGTAACTCCGTTTTTACACGCTAACTAACAGTGTCCAAGTTAACTAGCTATGTGTAAACGTTAGCCATGGACAAGGCTACGGCAACTTGGCAGGAAAATCCATAGAAAGTCATTGACTGACCAGACTGCAGAGCTATTGCAACGTTATCGCTAGCTCTAAAAGCACAGACAACTTCGTTGCAAGCTTTCTCTTGGAATAAAACATTTACATACTTCAATATGCTTCTGCAGGTTGGACGACAAATTTTTGTAGGTTGTGATTTGGTTCATTTTATGTAAACAAAGCAAACATTTAAAATGAAATGACTCTTTAATACTTTCAGAAAACTGAAACATGGGTGGGCCATGGGTGTGTGCATTCCCCAGAAGAACCACCTCTTTCCATTCTGCCATCAACTGATCTTGTTCGAATAATGCTGCTGAGAAATCATTGAACTTGATTTTATCCGGTCTATGGACGTGACCCTAGTGATTACTGATAGGCTGTCTCAGTGTCACCTGCAAAAAAACCAATCACATTTTAGAAAAGAAAAAACATCCACTTTCAAAGCTGCTTCATTGTAACGAGGACCTTGATGGAAATGTAGTGGAGTGAAAAGTACGATATTTGTCTTTCAAATGTAGTGAAGTCATAAGTTTCCAAAAAAAATACTCAAGTAAAGTACAGATACTCAAAAAGTGTACTTAAGTACAGTACTCAAGTAAACGTTACTCTGCATAATTTTAACGATTATTTCACAGTATAACTCACAATATAGGCCTCCCTGCACTACCACAACACTCCAGTAGGGGGAGCAGGTTGAACCTCACTCTTCCCTCTTGTGTGTTTTTTCTTCCACATGCAGGAATGTGCTGTAGGCACAGTGGCCAGAGTGAAGTGGTAGTTTAACACTCAGAGGTCCGGGGCCTTTCAGACAGTTTGAGGCAGTCTGCTACACCTTGACATTTCTAAGTTTTTCATCTAACTAAGAACATCTATGCAAAAGTGGCACATATGGTGATATTCTAGAAAACCTCAACAGTAACAATATGAGAGTAAAGTAAATGTAATGAAATTAGTTTTTATTAAAATTCAGTGTAAACACAACTAGACAAAAACCTATTTTCAAAGGTCTTCAAATCTTGTAAAAAAACACACACACTATAAATATATCTAGCCAAGACTTTTGAAGTTTGAACCTTGTAAACATAAGTATTGGCTACATAAAAGTAAGAAGAGCATTCAGGTTACATCCACACGACAACGGCAACGAGATATTATTTAAAAAAATATCGCGTCCATATGGGCAACGGATCAGTAAAATATCAGGTACATATGGCAACGCAACGCTTGCTGAAAACGATGCAATACACATGCCACACCTCTACGTGCGCTGTAAGACGGTCCCATTGGAGACACCAGAACAATAGAAGAAGTAGGATGCATGCGCATAAACCCCTTCTTCTACCCGGCGTGAAGCACTCACAGGAACAAACACACAACAACAAGAAGAAGATGGCTGCGACTACGTGAGGAAATCGTGCCTTCTGTGTGTACAAATTAGTTTTATTAGTGTGCATAGTTATATATAACTTAATTTTCTTATTGTGTGTGAACATTTTGAAAAGCAGTCTTATCCAATAAAAAAAAGAAATTCAAGAAATGGTTCAGTTACTTGTTTATTTAAAAGAAAAGCTGTATACAAAAGTGAATGCAATGCGTGGTTCATACAAAACAGCGAGAGTGCTGCTTGTTCTAGTCATGTGGTTGTGACGTCATCGTAAACAAATCCGTTCTACTCATCCAGACGACTTCGCAATGGCGCAGCTGCCAGATTTTTCCACTCTGGAACCCGTTCTCGTTTTGGGGCACCCAAAACACCGGTGCCGTGTGGACGCCAGGCCGAAACGATAAACAATTTTATCAGATTCACCTGAATCCGTTGCCGTGTGGACAGCCTCTCAGTAATGTTATGTAGTTTCAATACATGGGTGCAGATCCCGGGGGGGACATGAACCCCCCAATTTCTGAAAAACATGAATTGCCCTCCCAATAAAAATCCCCTAAATTATTCAAAATTGTACAAACAAATGTATTTTCAGACAAATGATTCCCTGTGCAGTACTTTTTGAATGATGTGGCGAGCCTCTACGAAGTTGTGATTTATGGTTGCATGGTATGAGTTGCATACGGGCAAAAAAAAAAAAAAAAAATCACTTTTGTGTCCCCCCCCCCCAATCCTGACATCAGATCTGCACCCCTGTTTCAATACAAATTGCAAAAAAGTCAGAAAAACTGAAACCAGTGGCTATTTCAAATGAATACTGATTAGATGGGTGTATCACACCTGTAACTGCCCCCACCCCCCGTCACTGTTCATGTGGTGTTGACTGTCAATCTGTCAATGGCTGTCTTTGTCCTGTCAATGGCTCCACCAGGGCACTGTTGTTACCTTCCCCCAAAGCTTTGCGAGCTACTGCAAAGAAAGTGTCACTGTGGCTCTCTGCTCCCATGTACAGTCTGTCACAGGCAACCCTATTCCAAGTGTGTCCAAATCCAAAAGAGCTTATAAAAATCCTCTTCAACTGTACATACTCAATAAATTGTTCAATAGGTAATGATGCCTGGAATGTCACTGTGGCTCTCTGCTTCCATTTCCATCTCTTTGTAAAGTCACAGGCAAACCAGTTCCAAAAGTGTGTCCAAATCCAAAAGAGCTTATAAAATATGACCTCTTCAGCTGTATGATAGCCAATAAGTTGTGAAGTCGCAATCAGCAAAGAAAAGCGCTTCCAATAATCTTTGCCTCAAATCACCAGTCCTCATCTGGATGCCAAGCATCAAAACAGTTTCTGTCTGGTTGAAGGCAGAGGTAGACATCACATGCTTTGCACTTCCACTGGGTCTTTGTTTGTCTTCCTTGCTGTCTGCAGTACACACAGCATCTGCAACCATCACCGGCCCTCTTCCCACCTGTGCTAAGCACGATCCCACAAACTGGATTGTGTGCCTTGTCAGCTTACTTCAGGGGAGCCTGTGGGGCCTGAAAACCCAGTGGCACACCATACAGCTGTGCAGTGAGCTCCTCCATGAATTGCTTGTGGCTCATGCTTTTCTCATGCATGTTTTCCATGAGTTCTTTGTGGAGAATGAAGGCATTTGTTGCAGTGATGTCCAGGAAGTGAAAAAAAGAGCTTCTTATACCACTTCACAGTTTTGTGCGGTGTTGTGCAGTACTGGATCAACTGATCCGACAAATCCACACCACCCATGAACTTCTTGTACTCTACCACAGGTTTTGGGGCATGGAACAGACTGTCTTGACCAGGCACCCTGTCTGTTTTTCACTCTCCGCTGCACTGCATCCCCAGTGTAGGCAGCATGGATAGTGGAGGAGATAGACACCTCTCATGTATCCATCCACTTCACATAGACAGCAGGTCCATCTCTTATCCAGGAAATTGTTCCTCTGGGTGAATGCTTTGTCAGTGCATTGATGTTACTGCGTGGGCAATCCCTTCAGGATTCTCTGTATGTTCCACAAGCAGTAAACTTGGCAGCATACAAGTCCTTGAAAAGCTTTGGACTTGTGTAAAAATTGTCCATGTAGATATGGTATCCAGACCCCAAATATCCTTTGTTAGTCAGTGACATGACAGTCATAAGAGAGGCCATAGCCCATGGGCAAATTGTTCTTTCCTGTATATACAGAAAAGTTGACAGTGTACCCATTGCTGGAGTCTGCGAGTACAAACAACTTGAAGCCCCACTTGGTTGGTTTGTCTTTCATGTATTGTCTCATAGTATGGCCTCTGGAAGCCACCATGCGTTCATTCACAGAAAGGTTCCTGTGGGGATGATAGAATGCCTTATAGACATTCTGGATGGTGCCCATGAGGGGTTTGACACGGAACAGCTTGTCATGGGCTGAGGTTCCCTTCTTGGCATCATTCGCTCTGTCTTCATCTGGGTCACTCATGTGCACATTCCAGAAGATTGTTCGGTATCTGTCCCTTGCCATCATCTCTGCTGGAAAAGGGACAGTGAAGATGTTGTGTCTCCTCCAGTAGTCATTGACTTGACTCATCTTGAGCATGCCCATGTAGAATACCAGTCCAAGGAATCTGTAGAATTCAGCTACTCCAACATCCACCCAGCTGTACTTGGCACCTCTGGCAACGTTCCTGGCAGCTTGCTTGTTGATGTTACGGCAGAGTGTTTCTACAGTATCCTCTGAAAAGAACAGCTTGAAGAGATGCAGAGGAGTGTGGTTGTCCTCTGCCGTCAGGTGCACACCAGGCTCCCTTGCAGGTAGAAAGCGCAGTGGTGGTGGAGTAGCATCTTCTTCACGTTCTGTCTTCCATGAAAGTGGATGCTGTTGTTTGGTCTGACGTCGTGCTCTCTTCTTAGCTGGTGCAGGTGAGATGTTCTCCACATTACTGTAAATACAATAGAAGATACAGTATTTAGAATTTGCTGTTACATTGTCTTTTTCCAACATTGAATTCATTATTAGAAGACAGATATAATGGCGGGGCGGCACGGTGGTGTAGTGGTTGGCACTGTCGCCTCACAGCAAGAAGGTCCGGGTTCGAGCCCCGTGGCCGGTGAGGGCCTTTCTGCGCGGCGTTTGCATGTTCACCCCGTGTCCGTGTGGGTTTCCTCTGGGTGCTCCGGTTTATCCTGTTCTACAGGGTCGCAGGCAAGCTGGAGCCTATCCCAGCTGACCACGGGCGAAAGGTGGGGTACACCCTGGACAAGT
The DNA here is from genome assembly GCF_027579695.1 of Neoarius graeffei. NCBI lineage: Eukaryota > Metazoa > Chordata > Actinopteri > Siluriformes > Ariidae > Neoarius > Neoarius graeffei. The sequence goes on from NC_083572.1 coordinate 66,245,389, forward strand.
CGCTAAGTCATCAGAGGGCTGACACATGGACAACCATTCACACTCACATTCACATCTACGGTCAATTTAGAGTCATCAGTTAACCTAACCTGCATGTCTTTGGACTGTGGGGGAAACCGGAGCACCCGGAGGAAACCCACGCGGAGAACATGCAAACTCCACACAGAAAGGCCCTCGCTGGCCACGGGGCTCGAACTGCTGTGAGGCGACAGCGCTAACCACTACACCACCGTGCCGCCCTGTGGACTTGTTTATACCGGTGAAACGAGGCGTGTTCTCACCCTGTCCTTAGCATCAGTGTGTCATTAAGAGGCTGCTACTGCCTAGAGAGCTGAAAATCCTAAGATTTCTTTTTATTGTCTTTACAAAGAGCCATCGATGAAAATTATTTTAAAACGCACATACATATATATATATATATATATATATATATATAAATAAATAAATGTATGTGTTTTAAAATTATATATATATGAAAATTATTTTAAAACGCACATACATATATACATATACATATATATATATATATATATATATATATATACACACACACACATACACACACACTAGTGCATCTCAAAAAATTAGAATAATTGTGAAAAAGTTCAATATTTTCCATCAGTTATTTAAGAAAATTAAAATGTTATATACTATAGACTCATTACACATAAACTAAAATGTTTTAAGCATTTTTCTATTTTAATTGTAATCAGTATGGCATACAGTACAAAAACATTTAAAAAAACATCTCAAAATATTAGAATATTTCATTTTGAGTTTGAGCAAAACAGTATGAACACAGTGTATCTCTCGGTCTAGTTCAGTACACTCAACCACAATCATGGGGAAGACTGCTGACTTGACTGTTGTCCAGAAGATGATCACTGATGCCCTCCACAAGGAGGGTAAGCCACAAAAGGTCATTGCTGAAAAGGGTGGCTGGAAAAGGTGCACAAGCAACAGGGATGGCCGCAGTCTTGAGAGGATTGTCAAGAAAAGTTGATTCAAGAACTTGGGAGAGCTTCACAAGGAGTGGACTGAGGCTGGTGTCAGTGTATCAAGACCCATCACGAACAGACATCTTCAAGAAAGGGGATACAACTTTTGCATTCCTAATATCAAGCTACTCCTGAGTCAGAGACAATGTCAGAAGTGTCTTATCTGGGCTACGGAGAGAAAGAAATGGACTGTTGCTCAGTGGTCCAAAGTCCTCTTTTCAGATGAAAGTACATTTTGCATTTAATTTGGAAATCACGGTTCTAGAGTCTGGAGGAAGAGTGGAGAGGCACAGAATCCAAGGTGTTTGAAGCCCAGTGTGAAGTTTCCACAGTCTGTGATGATTTGGGGTGCCATGTCATCTGCTGGTGTTGGTCCACTGTATTTTATCAAGTCCAAAGTCAACACAGCCATCTACCAGGAGATTTTAGAGCACTTCATGCTTCCATCTGCTGACAAGCTTTTGCTGATTTCCTTTTCCAGCAGGACTTAGCACCTACCCACAGTGCCAAAACTACTGCCAAATGGTTTGCTGACCATGATATTACTGTGTTTGATTGGCCAGCCAACTTGCCTGACCTGAATCCCATAGAGAATCTATGAGGTATTGTCAAGAGGAAGATGAGAAACACCCGACCCAAAAATACAGATACGCTGAAGGCCACTATCAAAGCAACCTGGGCTTCAATAACACTTCAGCAGTGCCACAGACTGATCACCTCCATGCCACACCGCATTGATACAGTAATTCATGGTAAAGGAGCCCCAACCAAGTACTGAGTGTATAAATGAATATACTTTTCAGAAGTTGGACATTTCTGTATTGTAAGTCCTTTTTTTGATTGATCTTAGGGAATATTCTAATAATTTGAGATACTGGATTTCTGATTTTCATGAGCTATAAGCCATAATCATCAAAATTAAAACAAAAAAGGCTTTAAATATTTTACTTTACATGTAATGAATATAGAATATATGAAAGTTTACCTTTTTGAATTAAATTATGAAAAAAAGGAACTTTTTCATGGTATTCTAATTTTTTGAGATGCACTAGTGTGTGTATATATATATATATATATATAATTTGTAAATTAGAAGATTCAAGGTTTCTAATGGTGTCATATGTCTCCAGGACAAAAACTTGCATAGCTTCAGATGTGTATTTGGAACAGTCTTCAATATCTCCCGGGGGGGAGAGCAGACCTTTAAACCAGAGTTGCAACCCCCAAGCTGTAACTCCTACAGGATAATATCCACCATTCAAAGGCCTTTGCAAAGCTCAATCCTAAAGTGATTGCTGTAGGTGCTGTATATTCCACACTCCAGTGCCTGTAGCTGCGGTGTTGTGTTTATTGTTCTGGGTGTACCTGCTCAGCATATTGTCTTGTCTCATGTTGCACTCCAACCTTTTCTGATTTGCAGTACATGCGTAGTGATTGTCTTGCCTGTCGTCACTTTTCTGTAATACATTGCACCAAGGCCTTGAAAAACATTTTATCTTACTGTGCACTTGTATATAGCTAGCATGACAATAAAACACTCTACTCTGCTCTACTTATGTCACAAATGTGGTAAAAGTACCCAATCTAACAGCACTTTCCCTTTCAATGTCACACTCTAATGGCTACTTAACAGAGATTATCATATTTAAATTCTGATTCATCAACCAGTACTGCTGAATTGTTGAATCTTAGACTATCTTTGTCATTCAGTATGCAACAAGTGTACACAGAACGAAATTTCGTTGCAGCACGGAATTAAATATGAAAGTGTATTAAATTATACAGCAGCAAAAATATTATAAAAGTGCAATAGTATAAAGTGACCTGTGGAATTAGGAATTGTTCAAGTATAAATAGAAGTTTAGAGTTTGGATTTGGAGTTCAGCAGTCTGGTGACCTAGGGGGAAAAAGCTGTTACAGAACCTGGTGATCCTGCACCAAATGCTGTGGAACCTCTTTCCAGAGGCCAGAAGAAAGAAAGCACAGCTTTATTTATCACACACTTGTGAAATTCCTCTCTGCATTTAACCCATCTGAAGCAGTGAAAATCAAACACACAAACATACCCAGAGCAGTGGGCAGCCATGCTAATAGCGCCCGGGGAGCAGTTGGGAGTTAGGTGCCTCACTCAAGGGCACCTCAGCCCAAAGCCTAACCGCATGTCTTTGAACTGTAGGGGAAACTGGAGCACCCGGAGGAAACACACGCGGACATGGGGGGAACATGCCAACTCCACACAGAAAGGCCCCCCGCCAGCCACTGGGTTCGAACCCAGAACCTTCTTGCTGTACTTACACCACTGTGCTGCCCCACGGGGGGGGGGGGGGGGGGGGGGGGGGGGGGGGAACGACACTCCATGGTGAGGGTGTGAGGGATCACTGATGATGTTTCTGGCTCAGGACATGCAGCACCTAGGTGCGATGTCCTGAATGGAGGGAAGAGAAGTCCCAATGATTTTCTCCACTGTCCTCACCACTCTTCTCACACAGCCCTCCAGTCAGAAGCACTGCAGCCTCCACACCACACAGATGCAGCTGGTCAGAACGCACTCTATGGTGCTTCTGTAGAATGTAGTGAGGATAAGCAGGGGCAGGTGGGCTCTCCTCATCCTATGCAGGAAGTGCAGACACTGCTGTGCCTTCTTGACCAGTGACACGGTGTTCACAGACCAGGTGAAGTTGTCAGTGACGTGCACCCCCAGGAACTTGGTGCTATTGACCACCTCCACAGCCGTGTTGTTGAGAAGTGGAGCGTGGCTGGGCTGGTTTTTCCTGAAGTCAACAACGATCTCAGAATCTCAGTTGAATTACAATTTCAGAAGCCAAAGAGAAAAGTTAAAATGCTACAGCTTAAATAGGAGGAAAAGCCTACAATTTCACAGCACCTCACTGAGGCAACAATTAAGGCTACATCCACACGACAACGAGATGTTATTTAAAAAAATATCGCGTCCAAATGGGCAGCGATCAGTAAAATATCAGGTCCATATGGCAACGCAACGCTTGCTGAAAACAATGCAATACACATGCCACACCTCTAGGGGCGCTGTAAGACGGTCCCTTCGGAGACACCAGAACAATAGAAGTAGTAAGGACGCATGCGCATAAACTATTATGCGCGAGACTTTATATTAGCCACAAAGTCAGGAAAATCTGTTCGTAAAATTACATTATAATGACCAAATATAATGAAAAGTATTTTTCCAGTCTCACCTGTGAAAGGTAATCCCATGTGATCTCGTTTGGATGGTAAACCTGTTGGTACAGTTAAACGCAGCACATGAATGAGGCATCTTTATTCTCCGCTTTGACCTATCCAATATGGCGGCGAGGATGACGTATGATTCTACGCGGAAGGCGGCGTCTTTAATGGTCCGGAATAAATTGAATGCTACACGTTGATGGATTAATTTGTTGTTCTATGCCCTTTTTGAGGAATGCATTGTAGGACTTAAACCAACATCTGAAGAGGTGAGATCGCTCCTTTTTTTCCCTATTTTTGCTGGCGGGATTGACTCTGCCCTAAGGGCTATTTTCTCTCTCTCACTTTGCACCATTACACAATAAATATTCACAGTGAAAATATTTTGTAAGCGCGTTTCATGAACCAAGTTATAGGATTTGTTGACAACTCGCATCGAGTTTGTTACACTTCTACCCGGCGTGAAGCACTCACAGTCATGTGGTTGTGACGTCATCGTAAACAAATCCGTTCTACTCATCCAGACGACTTCGCAACGGCAACGTTGCCAGATCTTTCCACTCTGGAACCCGTTCTCAAAAAGATTGCGTTTTGGGCACCCAAAACGCCGGTGCCGTGTGGACGCCAGGCCTAAACGATAAGCAATTGTATCGGAGTCACCTGAATCCGTTGCCGTGTGGACAGGGCCTGAAAAGCCATGATCAAGTTAATAGTCAGGTGTAGAAGTGTACTGTAAAAACCTGCAGTAGTATTCTGTGGTGCGTGTATAAAACTAACACGCTCAAATTGAGATTGATCACATCCTTTATTTTTGTGGTCACTGTGGTTTGAGAACTTTGCACTATGGTTTAAGTAGCAATATAGCAAAAAGAAGAATACAATAAACAATCTTTTGATTAACTTAAGTCCGTTTTTATTGTATTTCTTACTAAAACAAAAAAGACCCTGACATACACAGCCTAAAATTTATATAGCATTAGATATACCTAACAAATCCTAGTCAGTAAAATATGTGCTTGTCTCATAAAATATCAATTATAATAATTTCTTATTTTTTGCTACAGATGCTTGCATTGAATGTTGAGTTCTCCTTGACCCCTCATATAGCCCCTGTAGTATAACCAAATGGATTTAAAAGTAAAACATAGCCAGAAAAAGACAAAAGATTTGAGAGAAAACCTAGCTCATTTTTTTTTTTTTTTGCAGGTTAGGCTGATGAACACCAGGTAGAAGTATACACTTACGGTTAAGTGCAGGGTGAGTACAGGGTCACCATTTGGGCTTCCCTTACCCCAGCTTGGGCTGTAGCCTACCAAAATTGTGCCGCGTGTCAGTTACTTAAGAGGTATATTAAAAACTTTAGAACCTAAGCAGCGTGAGCAGGGCAGAAACCGAATGTCCCTCCAAAGTGTCTCTCAATTGAAAAGTTGTCTTCAAAATATTGTCCCGCAATTCCACACGTGGGGCTTTTCTGCTGTCCAACAGAGAAAGCAGTTTCCCAGCTTTTAAAACACACCGAGTGTGTCAAAGACGACAAGAAGAGTATTGGTCCACTGTGGTCCTAAGGGAAGCCCACATACATGATCAAGAAAACAGACTCAAAGTAAAATACATTCAGACTAGATTGAATGAAAACAAGGAATAGATGAAAGATTTAAGAACTACTTCATGTGAGAAAAGAAAATTTTCAAAAGCTGGAAACAAATACATTAAATGAACAAAGAAATTCAGTAAGCACAAAGATATTATACGAATAGACAAATGTAGTAAGTGAGGGAAACATGGATCTACAAGATCTACTAATAAAGAGGGAAATCTGGGAGCTTTAGTAGTTTTTAGATGAAACCGTTCATCCAGCAATCTCTACATTTACATTATTTTCCTTTTCCTAACTGCAGTGTAACAGACGTTAAATGTATTCAAAGCCTTGTAGATGCGATTCATGTTTCTTCATCATTTCTTGAATCAAGGACAAAAATGTCCAATATATACACACACACACGAGTGTGAAACCTTTTTCCATTTTCCCTGCCCCAGCTGTGTGTAAACATGATCATAATTCTTCAAGTTACAAGCTCAGACACAGCTTTGACGATTCTATATGCTGGCCTTCACTCGCGCTTACATTTTATGCCCCTTAGTGTTACAACCATTTCTGGCCTATTCTCGAGGACGTATTTTGAGAATTACAATCTAACCAGCTGTCCTTGCAATCATGTAATAACAAGACACCAGAGAAACAATGAGAACTACAGACGATTCATTTCCACCATGATTTGTTCCAACCTGCAGATGGCACAACTCTATTTAGCAGATCTCGGACTCAGAATAAGCATACTTCACTGACTTACTTGAAACCCCAATTCACCGATTTAGAAATGGGGCTGTTAAAGTAGTTCTGTAGGGATTTGTCAGACAGACATGCCTTGAAACCCTGTGGAGGGATAAGCTGTAGGCCATCAGCACACAAAGCCGCAGGCGTTAACGACTCACCCCCGGGCCAAATGGGGGAAAGCAGTGGAGAGAGAGGAGATCCTATTCACACCGTTACTGCAAACAGCAAAGGGAGCCATCACTGGCCTCGCTAACACACAACAGTGCAGACAAAGGGAGCCAATCACTCAACTATTTCATCATGCAGAGTGCTTGTGGGTGTGGGTCTGTTTAAAGAAAGCAGGTGGGCCACTGGATGGGTCTTTCCTAGTTAAAATGCACATATATCCCTTTTTAAATGGACGGAGTCAGATACAAATTCTTGGTGCATTGCTCAGGCTTCATATCTGTTTTGAGAATGTATGGATGTAAAGTTTCATTCGTCGGAGTCCTTCAAATCCACGAAAAAATAAAAAGTACGTCCCACTCTGTGCTGTGAAGCCTGGAGCTACTTTCTTACAAGTGTTATCAGCTTCCTGTTGTCCATGACCCAAATGAACTCGCATTACTCCTTAGGAATGTCAGTGTGCTTCAAGACCAACAGTGCCAGACTAGACTCTCAATTAACTTCCTGTTCATCAGCATGGATAAACTACGCAAATACTGATGCAAATGAAAACCTCTTGCGATTTCTGTTTTTATAACGCTGGGTTGGTGCAAATGGTGCAACCATTTAGATAAGTTCAAAATTAAAGCACCTCTTCGAAACCCTGTCATCATTTGATAAACCAGTAAAAAGGTTTGAAATGACACCTAACAAATGCATATAAAATAATTTAATAATTCTTCTTTAAAACAGACATAACTTCAATGAGGATAAATAATAACAAGGTAAACAAAGTAAATGAAAGAGAATTTAAAAAAATTTAAAATAAAAAAAAGATAGGACTATGGAAAGTAGAATAAAAATGCCTTCACTTTGTCAGGACAGCTCACAGGATAAAGGACCCAAACAAGCACAGAGGTGCCGTCACTCCATAACCTACCTTAGGATTGTTTTAACTCTGCAATGTTACATGTTCTACAGCTTTAGAATGACTAAATACGATTAAGTAAAATGATTGTTTTTAACAGAGTGTCAACATTTTAGAGTGAGCTCATTAATTATCTTTCATGATCTTTCCTTACAATAAAAAATAAAAAAAATAATAAATAAAAAGCAGCTGGTTCATTTTCCTACAGGATACTAAAATTGGCAGTGGTTTTGATGCGTGATCAGACCCTACCTGTGAGCTACGGTTCCTGAAAGAATTGTGCCTTCATTACGGCAAAGTGACATTTCTAACTGCAATATAAGATGCGTGTAGATTCAGAAGCATATAATGTGCCTTCCCTGCTTACTTTTTAATCGCAAAATATATATATTTTTAAAATAACGGGGAAATAAATGGTATTTTATCAGCTGCAGTTCAGTCACACATAATTGGGTCACTGTTAGTTACATGGTTTATCAAGATATCAGAACAGGCAATCATTTCTCCAAAACCCACCCAAAACTTCCTACATCTACTATTAATCAATCAATCAGTGATTTATATTTTCCTTAAAATTTTTAAAAATCACATTTTCAAAGGGAATCTTATTTATTGCTCCTTTAAAATGGAGTGTGCGCGCGCGTGTGTGCGCATTAACATTAGGCAAGCACCCAGTAAATGGTATGAAAGCTTACCATGAAGGGAAAGTCAAGTAGGAGTGAAAACCAGATGGGTGAAATAAAGTGCCCTACATTTCTATACCATTCTTTTCCATTCTAAAAGGCTTTTGTTTATTCGTTACTGCGATCGGGGGGGGGGGGGGGGGGGGAGATCTATAGCTTGGTGCTAGTGGCTGAAAATCAACAGACCAAATTAGCAAACAGGAAGACAAATATTTCAGAGAGGGCACACATTAGAAGGCATCCTCCAAGCAAGTATGTGTATATGGAAACCTCAGAGGAGGATTTTCTACTAGATGCAGTGGTAAAGGCAAAAAAAAATCCAAGTGTGGCTACCTTAGTCCACATAGATTAAATCTCTTATCCAAGATATTAGAACATTTAAAAACAGTCTGATATAGACTTTAGTTGATATAATTATCAGCAATAATAATAATAATAATAATAATAATGTCTGTGAGGTTTTCCTTGGCAGTCTCTGAAAAGAGAAGCTCTTTGTGTGGCCTGTCCACAACTTCCACATTCTCCTTTCTCAATTTTAGGCTGCCACCAAAATAAAGAGCATTTTGCATTTGATACTAGAGCAGATCTGTGTAGTGCTCTGATGTCTTCTCACTCTTGTTTTCTCTTTCCCCTTCATTCTTTCCTCTCCCCACATGGCTGAGCCGTGGTTCCATTTCATCATTTCTCTTCTCTCAGAGGCGTGTCTGGGCTTCGGGGACGTAGATCTCGATGTTGTCCGAGCTCTCGGTGGCAGAGTTCTGTTTGACTGACTGTGCTCTCTTGGCTGCCATCAGTCTCTTACGGGCTTCCTGCCTCTGTTTATCTGCCGCCTCACTGCTTTTCTCCCGGGTCAGCACTGCCTTGCTCTTCCCAGGCTTCTTTGGCACAGGTGGAGCTTGCTTCTGATTCTTCTAGAGATCAAAATAGTGTTTACATGCACAAGAAGAAGCTGATTGTTCGCTGAATTTGGCAGTTATCAAAATGAGTCAAGCAGGTATGTAAACAGCATGCCACAATATCCTAAAATCATATGAAACTAATTATTCAATTTTGGATAAGATTTTAGCCCAAATAATGGGGTTATTCAGTACATGTATACTATTAATCTCATTTCTTTGATTTTTTAAAAATTTCATACGTATGCAAACATAACTGGAAACTCACGAAGAAATGTTTTTTTACAATGCAACACAGCTGAATTGTTTCAAGTCTGTGCTTTTGTAAGAAATTACAAGAAATGCAGTGCATAACATGTTCATCACCGCTAGTCCATGGATTGGCTGATAAAATAGTTCAAGCTACTTTTAAAACGCTGAGGCCACCCACTCACTATGGAAAAACATATTTAAAGTCAGTGCAGCTACTTGAATTCTTAGAATGACCTATACCTGTTTGTCTGGGGAATCTCGGTCCAGTTTCCAGTCATTAGTTTTGAGGTGGTAGAGCTCATCAAATTTGAGGCTAATGTCTTCTATTGAGAGCTGAAGAAGGTCCCAGAATCCTGCCAAGTCCTGAGCGGTGGGCCTCGGGTTAGCATTCACATTCTACAGGAGAAAGCCAGCGAGAAAAGGAAATTAAAACAATTGCAGCTTAATTTGGTTTAGCTTTAAAATCAAATAAACCAATAATAAAATTTGGGTGGATTCACTCTAAAGAAGAATGACTTTATTCATCACACGCTTGTGAAATTCCTCTCTGCATTTAACCCATCTGAAGCAGTGAACACACATGCGCACACATACCCAGAGCAGTGGGCAGCCATGCTAACAGCACCTGGGGAGTTAGGTGCCTCACTCAAGGGCACTTCAGCCCAAGGCCGTCCCATATTAACCTAACTGCATGCCTTTGAACTGTGGGGGAAACCGGCGCGCGCGGAGGAAACCCACAGACACGGGGAGAACATACAAACTCCACACAGAAAGGCCCCCGCTGGCTGCAAATCCAGAACCTTCTTGCTGTGAGGCGACTGTGCTAACCACTACACCACTCTGGTTTCCTCCCACACATGCCTGTCCATCCATCCATCCATTTTGGCACATCACTGCAGTGACGTGGCCACCCTGACGGCTTCGGCCATCAAAGTCTCTAGGGAACATTACAGTAGTGGTTTCCCGTTGCCTTCTAGTGGATAATTATAGAGGTTTTCTCCTCTCAACCATTCACACTCACACCTATGGACAATTTAGAGCCACCAGTTAGCCTAACCTGCATGCCTTTGGACTGTGGGGGAAACCGGAGCACCCAGAGGAAACCCACGCAGACACGGGGAGAACATGCAAACTCCACACAGAAAGGCCCTCGCCGACCGCTGGGCTCAAACCCAGGACCTTCTTACTGTGAGGCAACAATGCTAATCTACCGTGCCGGTAGGTGGACTGGCTACTCTAAATTTCTCCTAGTTGTGAATGAAGGTGCAAACGGGTGTGATACACAAAGATGGATGGGTGGCCCAGTTCAGCTTTGCAGTCAGTGATCCTGGGACTGGCTCCAGATCCAATCTGACCCAGTTTAAAGAGCTTACTGAAGATGAATGATTGTTAAATGGCATGTTCTGAAATTTGACCGATGTCTTGATTTCCTTGTGCACAAGAGGGCAGTATAACACTGAACAGAAGGCAAGAATGCGACACCACTCTTTCAGGGGCATTTTAGGCTACGTTCACACTGCAGGCTGAAGTGACTCAAATCCGATCTTTTCGCCCATATGTGACCTGTATCCGATCTTTTATTGACAATATGAACGACACAGATCCGATTTTTTCAAATCCGACCCAGGCCGTTTGGATATGTGGTGCTAATTCAGATTCCTATCCGCTCTTTTCATATGCGACTTCAGTCTGAACCGCCAGGTCGCATTCATCCGACTTACACGTCATCAACAAGCCACAAACGTCACTATTCTGCGCTGAAGTAGGCGGCGGGTCTCTCAAAAAAGTTACAACAACATGGCGCATAATCACGGGCGCAGATAGACGGTGGGACGAGTCATATTTAAATTCACCTCGTTCGGTCCCCCCTACTTATAGGGAGGAAAAAACGTCTATGCTGTCTTTCTTTGCATAAGGCAAACCTCACGGAAAAATCAAAAGACTAATTACCATTCGGTTTATTAAGGTGCACAGCAGTGTATACATATAGTTGCAACAACTCACATAAAACAAAACAAAGACTGATATTCGGTTGGTTGAGCTGCGCAGACTGCACAGGTTGCGAGCTCGGTTGCTATGGTTACTAACAACAAGTTTGACAGGCATATTGGGGTTGGTTTGCTGGCAGCTTTGTCCCCCCCAGTTTTTTGTCCCCCCCAGTTCAAAAAACGTATCTGCGCCTCTGCGCATGACATCAATGCGAGGGACGCTTCGGGCTGTGAAGGTTCTGAATCTTCTCAATGGAAGGACGCAGAGGTTAGGGAGCTGATTTCCATTTGGGGGGATGCAGCTATTCAAGCTAGATTGGATGGGTCATACCGCAACCGGGCGGTTTTACTTCCGTAAACACTGGCCATGCTCACTGCGTGTGACGTCGTCGTATCCTGCAGTGCGCATGCGGAACACTTTTAGGTCGCTTTTCGTTCATACTGAGGATCACATACAAGTCGCATATATTTGTTAATGTGAACGACCTCACAAAAAAATCGGATTTCACAAAAAAATCGGAATTGAGCATTAAGCCTTGCAGTGTGAACGTAGCGTTAGTGTCATTGTCTGCTTGCTGGCAAGATTTTAGGAGGTGGGAGTAAACAGGAGAGCTTGAGAGGAAACTCTTGAATATTCCACACAGACAGTAACCAGAGCTGCTGTATGCTGGGTTATGCGGTCTACCCCAGTGCATCGCATCACTCTTTCTGCTTTATACCACAGTGCTCTAGAAGTCTGTGTTATGATGTGTCAGGTGTTTGATTTTCTAGAATAGCACAGCTAAGACGTTGGACTACTGATTGGAAAGTTGTTAGTTCAAGTCCCAGCACAGCCAAGCTACCACTGCTGGGCCCTTGAGCAAGGCCTTTAACTCTCAGCTACTTAGTTATAAAAATGAAATAAATGTAAATTGCTCTTGATAACTGTGCCTTCCAAGTGCCATAAATTTAAATGCAGTGTTGGCTGTAAGGCAAATCGCAGCGATGTTTATTTAGCTCCCATTAGTGATTTGTAACAGTCAGAGGTAAGGGAGCAGCTTTACATTTTTTCACACATCAGCCTTCAGGACAGACGGCATTTTGCATTTTCTCTGCAAAATGACACTGCATTTTTTGTGTGTTTAAAACAGGGGAAGGAATGATTAAAATCAAAATCAATCAATCATCGGCACTCTTGGGGTATAAGAACAACAAAAGACTTCAGGAAATGCAGTTATTGGAAAATAATCAACTCCAGGATGGCACGGGCTAATGGTTTGAGAAGCAGCTTTGGGACCAAAAGGTTGCTGGTTCGATTCCCTGGACCAGCAGGAATGGCTGAAGTGCCCTTGAGCAAGGCACCTAACCCCCACCTGCTCCCCAGGCTGCTCTGGATATGTTGTACACCACTCAGGATAAAAGCATCTGCTAAATGCCATTAATATAATGTAAATGTAACAGTAACTCTGCTTTGCACTGGACCACAATACACTATCTCACCTTTGAAGATTTTCTGAGAACAGCATCCTAAAAAGTGTTTTATTCTTTACTTGTACAATCCTTATAAAGCAGTGGCTATGATTATATGCAAGAATTTTTGTGAACTGAAATGAACTCATTCTGAATTCAATTCTAAAAAGTGTTTATATGCACCCTGTTGGGAATCTCTTTTTAAATAAAAGTATTATACAGGGTGTAATCCACACCAAACATTTACACACACACACACACACACGAAATTAGTGTCAGTGTTCCCACAAAACAAAACAAGAATCCTGGCAGTGTACCAAGCAGCTGATGATATGTCTGCGTGTCGGGTAAAACCCTAGACTGGATCACTTGCGTCTTAAATCTTGGATAATTTTAGTTTCAGCAAAATGTCCTCTACATGTCCTTATTAAATAGACGCAAGTAAAAATGTGTCCTGCATCTTTCTACATTGAAACTATAAACTGGATACCTCTTAATCCAACCCATTATTTTTAAATCTTTTATAATGAGTAACAAGACTTGTTTCCTCACAACAAGCATGTCACACATCCACTGGTTTTCTCCCCCCCCGCAAAGGAAATAAGAATCAAGTTGGAACATACTATGGGCAGTAATACATAATTAAGAAACACCATATGAAAAATCAATGATAAAACAGAAGAGGGGGAAAAAAAAAAAAAAACAACTTAAGAAAATGTCTTTAGCAGCTTTTTAAAATGGGCGGCACGGTGGTGTAGTGGTTAGCGCTGTCGCCTCACAGCAAGAAGGTCCGGGTTCGAGCCTGGCGAGGACCTTTCTGTGCGGAGTTTGCATGTTCTCCCCGTGTCCGCGTGGGTTTCCTCCGGGTGCTCCGGTTTCCCCCACAGTCCAAAAACATGCAGGTTAGGTTAACTGGTGACTCTAAATTGACCGTAGGTGTGAATGTGAGTGTGAATGGTTATCTGTGTCTATGTGTCAGCCCTGTGATGACCTGGCAACTTGTCCAGGGTGTACCCCGCCTTTCGCCCGTAGTCAGTTGGGATAGGCTCCAGCTTGCCTGCGACCCTGTAGAACAGGATAAAGCGGCTAGAGATAATGAGATGAGAATGAGCTTTTTAAAATATCTAGTAGTTGCCTGTCTGATCTCAAATGGGAAATCATTAATTAGTAGGTTTACATGAAGATTTTCTGTATTTGGACTGTCAATCTGTGGAAACTCCAACAGCTATTAGTTTGCAAGTAAACGTAGCTAGTCTGACCCTGCCTCATTTTGGTTTCAATCTCAACTTCATAACAGATTTGATCTGAAATCACCACCATTTCAACATGCCTACAAATATCGGAGTTTTGGCCATATTCACCATTCTAAATCAGCTGACTGAGTTAATGGGGTTCGAAAGTAGACTTTACTTCATGGAAGTGGGTGTCATTCTTCAATAATGTGTAGAATAGTATATGTTTGGGATGTGCATCTCCATCACTGAGGCGATACACGTCTCGATGCACCGCCAGTGATCCGATACATGAAAGATAAACATGAAGCGAGTACTCGTGCGATAGGATACGATTCAGCCCATTCCAACGCACTGCCATTCGACACGATTTGATTCAATGCGAGGCAATTCAATGGACGCGATGTGATGCAAAAGAATATGATGCTACACAATTCGATATAGTAGTTCATCCTCCTTCGTGATAATCTGCGAGTTGCCTGGATACGCTTCCAACTCGGCAAGACTTGGCCGTGAGAATTGGCCACTGACTGCAGTGGAGATGAGGGCACACACTTCAACAGTTCAGAGAGGAGGAATCAATCTAAATATAAAATTATTGGCTAAAGGTTACTAGTCCCTTTTCCAAATAGGAAGAAACCTGTGGTCACGTACACTCAAGCACACAGTGAAATTTAACCTCTGTATTTAACCCAGCTGAAGCAGTGAACACACACAAGTGAGCAATGAGCACACACTAAAGCTGTGTTCACATATATACCGGTACGAAAGTGGTATAACTGTATCGATACAAAGTATACCGGTATAGTTTAGTGCACATGTCCACACTAGCGAGAAATGTTTGCGGTTTTCTTTCACAGTAGTTGAAATGCGCGTGCGCGAAATGTTTCCGTGGTTACCGAGTAACTTCCTTCCGAGAATATGGCGGATGAAACAACGTGTGTGTGCTTTTTGTTGTCAGTGTACAGTCTGTATTTCTGGTGGTCATTTATTCAGTCGAATCGTATAAAACGCGCGAGGCAGTTGAGAAAGAAACAAACGAATCTCCGTTCTTCACTATTTTATTCAGCGAAGACATCGATTGAGGTGTGTGACTTTGCGCATGCGCATTATATTTGTATCGATACAGAACCGCTTCATCTGTCCACGCTACAGCGAAGCGCTACAGTACCGGTACGAAACCCATACATTTGTGGGTTTCGTACCGATACAGTTATACCGCTACAGTACCGGTATAGTTGCTAGTGTGGACAGGTGTTGCGGTACGAAAGTAGTATCGTATCGGTACAAAATCCCTAGTGTGGACAGGGTAAAAGAAAGGTACAGAGCCTCTACTAATAATTACATGAATAAACTGGATTTTACAGATGTGAGGACATTAGAAACGATGCATCCTGATTGCCATCCCAAACTGTATACAGTGCACTTTTTTTTTTTTTAAACTGGAGTCATCAACTAGTGAACTTTTAAATCAGTGAACTGATGCAAATTGGTGAATTATCATCCATATAGTGTAGAACTATGTCAAGTTTATTTGCACAACACTTAAACATTGTCACAAACCGGCTTGACAGAAAATTAAAGATTTTGTATGCAAATGTGTAGATACCATGATAATGATCTTTCCTGTGGTAAATGGCTTACTTGTGCCTGCATGTATGTATGTGTGGGAAACATTGGGGAGAGAGAGAGAGAGAGAGAGAGACAGACAGACACTCACCAAATTTTGTTCGCATAACCCTCTGAACTGCTGAAACTTTTGAGACATGAGGAGCTGAGCACTGCCCACTGCACTGCGCACCTTACCCAGCACTGCACACACACACAGTGAGGAAAAAATACAAAATACAATATTAACCACTTGACAAACAAACAGTTTGTTCAGTCTAAAAACAGAGAAAATGTGTAACGCCGTGCCATCTCAATTTAGGCTCTTCTGAAAGAACAGCATTAATTGTAAAAGTAGCGTCAGTCGTGAAAACATCAACTTCCTCCTTGGCCTCCTTTCCATGTTCTTTCTCTTATTTAAAATTTCACCAACCAGCCAATTCACTACCGACACCAAAGATCCAATCCAAACCTGCCCATGGCATTTACCAGCCAATGCAAATTCACCACTAATTTGCCAATCAGCATGCAGAACTCTTCACACGCAATATTGATTATTAGAACTCAAATGAGTCTTGAGCTGGGTCTCAAATGGGGTACTTCACATACTTTTAGCGTGGGCCGTGTGTTCATACTGGAAAAAAATTCACTGAAATGTAGTGCATGTTAATACTTGAATGACCAAACAGCTGAAAAATGAACACCGTTCGCCTTTCGTGGTTGCAACCTGAGCTATGTGGGAAACCACCAGATGGCTCTGTGGTTTAAATTTTGCTGAAAGATTGAAGCACAGAGCAAGAATTTATGCTGAAATACCACAACATAGAAATAAATTGTAATTTTTTTGGTTTGCTGCAAAATATAAGTCATTTCGGGTACTCAAGTAGACATTTTAAAGAACACAGTATGTTATTTGTGAGTCACATGTTTGTAGTCTGCAGCTGCACACACAAACGCACATCAATTCCCTCTTACCCTCTTCAGAGAGCTGGTGCTCTTTGGTCTCCTCCTCCATCTGTTTGCACCATCCCTCCATCCGTGCGGTCTCTGCCTGCAGCAGCTTCAGGAACCAATGCCCATCTCTCCGGCATGCCGACATGCCACCTGACGACGTGTGCGTGGGGACTCCGTTTCCAGTCCCGTTGCCGCTCTCCAACCAGGGGTCGGGCGGCGGCAGGGAGGAGGGGTCGAGGGCGGGGTCTAAGCTCTCTGAAAACGAGGAAGAGCTGCTTTTTGTTGTCGAGCGATTAGTCAGGAGCTGGCGGGAAGGACCGCTGGTTGTCACAACGTCTTCATCGTGGCTACCGTTGTCGAGAGAGATTTGGGCGTGGAAGTCCACGGATTGGCTAGAGCTGTTGACCATGACTTTTTTCTCAGTGGGTCTAGAGGCGTTGTTGGATGAAACACTGGTGACAGAATTAAGAGAGAGATCTTGTGTGTCGGAGTCCGTTTCCTGCTTCGATGCCATACTACTGGAACGGCTGAGTCTGGGTGTAGAAGGAAGAAAAAAAAAAAAAGGCATTTGTAGATTTAAATAAGACCATATTTAACAGTAATGTTTATGCTCAAAAAAGAAAAACCCTCTGTTCTAGCCAAAAATCTGTGGTAAAGAACTCCCGAGGCCCGTCCTTGGATTCGGTCTTATCTATAACGGAGATAAGTGAAAGCCCATGCACAGAACAGCAAACAGGTCTGAACACCAGACTAAAAACTGCCAAGTTTAGTGAGCTACTATTACAGCAGACAGAGCTGTATCTGGCAGGAAGTAAGAAGAGTCTCTGGTGGATGCAGGAGATACATTATAGATAGTTATCTTTTATCCACCAAGTTAGACAGCACGGTTTGCCTGTGGAAGACATATTTTTAAAATTCTTATTACAACCCCGATTCCAAAAAAGTTGGGACAAAGTACAAATTGTAAATAAAAACGGAATGCAATAATTTACAAATCTCAAAAACTGATATTGTATTCATAATAGAACATAGACAACATATCAAATGTCGAAAGTGAGACATTTTGAAATTTCGTGACAGCAACACATCTCAAAAAAGTTGGGACAGGGGCAATAAGAGGCTGGAAAAGTTAAAGGTACAAAAAAGGAACAGCTGGAGGACCAAATTGCAACTCATTAGGTCAATTGGCAATAGGTCATTAACATGACTGGGTATAAAAAGGAGCATCTTGGAGTGGCAGCGGCTCTCAGAAGTAAAGATGGGAAGAGGATCACCAATCCCCCTAATTCTGCGCCGACAAATAGTGGAGCAATATCAGAAAGGAGTTCGACAGTGTAAAATTGCAAAGAGTTTGAACATATCATCATCTACAGTGCATAATATCATCAAAAGATTCAGAGAATCAGGAAGAATCTCTGTGCGTAAGGGTCAAGGCCGGAAAACCATACTGGGTGCCCGTGATCTTCGGGCCCTTAGATGGCACTGCATCACATACAGGCATGCTTCTGTATTGGAAATCACAAAATGGGCTCAGGAATATTTCCAGAGAACATTATCTGTGAACACAATTCACCGTGCCATCCGCCGTTGCCAGCTAAAACTCTATAGTTCAAAGAAGAAGCCGTATCTAAACATGATCCAGAAGTGCAGACGTCTTCTCTGGGCCAAGGCTCATTTAAAATGGACTGTGGCAAAGTGGAAAACTGTTCTGTGGTCAGACGAATCAAAATTTGAAGTTCTTTATGGAAATCAGGGACGCCGTGTCATTTGGAATAAAGAGGAGAAGGACGACCCAAGTTATCAGCGCTCAGTTCAGAAGCCTGCATCTCTGATGGTATGGGGTTGCATTAGTGCGTGTGGCATGGGCAGCTTACACATCTGGAAAGACACCATCAATGCTGAAAGGTATATCCAGGTTCTAGAGCAACATATGCTCCCATCCAGACGACGTCTCTTTTAGGGAAGACCTTGCATTTTCCAACATGACAATGCCAAACCACATACTGCATCAATTACAGCATCATGGCTACGTAGAAGAAGGGTCCGGGTACTGAACTGGCCAGCCTGCAGTCCAGATCTTTCACCCAGAGAAAACATTTGGCGCATCATAAAACGGAAGATACGACAAAAAAGACCTAAGACAGTTGAGCAACTAGAATCCTACATTAGACAAGAATGGGTTAACATTCCTATCCCTAAACTTGAGCAACTTGTCTCCTCAGTCCCCAGACGTTTACAGACTGTTGTAAAGAGAAAAGGGGATGTCTCACAGTGGTAAACATGGCCTTGTCCCAACTTTGAGATGTGTTGTCGTGAAAAGAAAAAAAAAAAAACAAAAAAAAAAAAACTAATTTTTCTCTTTAAATGATACATTTTCTCAGTTTAAACATTTGATATGTCATCTATGTTCTATTCTGAATAAAATGTGGAATTTTGAAACTTCCACATCATTGCATTCTGTTTTTATTTACAATTTGTACTTTGTCCCAACTTTTTTAGAATCGTGGTTGTAAATGGACTAATAAAAGGTAAAACATCTTTCACAGTAGATGCCCTTTTCTTCCGCTCAGAAGTTGAAAGGAGAAAAACGGTGAGACAGGAAGTACTCACGTCCAGCCGTCCTCCACCTGCACTCCAATCGACTGGAACCTGGCCAATGGCGGCGTCGGCGTCTCGACTCTGTTCTGAATTTCCTGGATGCTGTCCACCTATTATTTAATCACAGAGTACAGGGTTTAACAGCATATTTATTATCAAAAGTTTAATGAAACACAACATGCAAAAAGTATTCCTTTGACCGAATATAAGGTTAAACAACATTCAACATCCTGTCCTGGATGATCATTATGCCAAAGAGTTCAGTGTTTTACTACATCAACACAACTTAGGAGGTATTCAAGATAAAATCTGTACATCAAAACAAAAAACACTGATGTCGTGTAAGGCCCAAAACCAGTCTGTGATTAAGCCTTCCAACTCTCAGTTGTGGTCGTCAATGTGTTTTAAAAAGGCTTGCAGGGATGGAAGTCCCGCTTGAAACTTGCACCCACCTGTATTCCAATAGAAGAAAGTTTGCGACGGGGTACGGGCTCCGTTCTGGGCTTGTCTGCTGCTCCTCCTGCCTTCACCTGCTCATTCTGCAGCTCACGAGAGGAGTCCGGTGAAAGCACCACAGCTGCCGGAACCTGTGGCTCGCGAGGTCCGAGCACAGGCGGGTGACTTCGTGACCCTTTTGTCAAGCTGCTGTCTGACGAGCTGCCGTTGGTGTGGCTCTTGAACTCGTGGTTGTCCAAGTAACCGTCCTGCGCCGATTCGGTGCTGCTCTGCACAGTCACGGAGATGAAGGGCTTGGAGGTGGAATTGCGAGGAGGGACAGGGGGAGGAGCTATCTTCTTACACGTTGTTATACATGTTGAGACTGCACAGAAGAAGAGTGCAAAAGGAAATGTTACTTTTACACCTACAACCAAAACATTAATAATTAAATGTGCAACATTATATTTGCGAGCGTGTTTATATGGAGGTTTTTTTTTTGTCCAATTCACCAAACCGTCTAAACAACTGCACTTGCATTTTAATCTTGATGTTTTCTGACTAACAGCTGCCATTTGGAGTGTTGTTCTATAACATACAAGATGTATGTAATTAGCTATAATGTGATTTCAAGGGAGCAGGAAACAATGAACACAGCTAACCAAAAGCTCGTATGTATGTATGTGTGCGTGTGAGAGAGAGAGAGAGAGAGAGAGAGAGAGAGAGAGAGAGAGAGAGAGAGAGAATCATGGAATTTCTGTAATAAAGGATTCATTCAGCCCACGCCCCAAAGCATTTGTGATAGAATGCATGCGGGTAAAAACCCAGGAAATGAAGTTGATGCAGGAAGTAATGACTGGCTCTAATTTTCCACTAATTACACAAGTACACACACACACACACACTCGCTCTCTATTCTTTTCTTCTCTTGTATCATTTTACTGACTCAATAGATAAACTTTTGAGAAAGTCAATAAAATTGATGTATAGGTGCACAGATATAAAAAAAAAAGGGGGGGGGGGAACTGTTGCTTGTTTAAGGGCAAACAAAAGACAAAAGGCTGAAAGCACGGTGTTCAGCATTTACCATTAAGTAAGTAGACCTCATGCACTGTGAAGTGCTGCTTTACTGCTGACTGAACGTCTGTATATGGGAACATCCTGCTCTGTTTAATGGACTAAGTGTGTGGATAACAAACACACACACTTCGATACACTGAGGGAGACTGGGAGTACATCGATTTGGCAAAGTTTTACAGAAAGTACTTTTTTGCATCACCGTGTGCTACGGCGCCTGCACCGTGTCCTGCTGCAAGACTCTGCAGCGCATCGTGAGAGCAGCTGAGAGGATCATTGGTGTCTCTCTCCCTTCTCTTATGGCTATCTATAACTCCCGCCTCACCCGCAAAGCCATCAGGATTGCAGGTGACCCCACCCACCCATCTCACAACCTCTTCAGCCTGCTGCCGTCGGGGAGGAGACTGCGGAGTCTCCGGGCCAAAACCAGCAGGCTCAAGAACAGTTTCTTTCACCAGGCAGTCAGGAGGCTCAACTCCCTCCCTGTTCTGCCCCTCCTCCCCCCTCTGCCCCCTGCCACAGATTCTGCCCACACACACCCCTGCCCCCCCTTCAGCATCTGACATGTCACCCTCACAGTTTCCCCCCACCAACACACACACATACTCTCAACGTTCATTCACACACTGAACTCAGGGACTGCACATTTCACTTTACCTCACTCATTTGCACTATTCCGCACTACCTCACCTTAACAGCTATTAGTTTATTGTTTATACTGCTTATTTCATGTTTACCTGCTATTCCTCAAGTGCCCTTGACTCTTTATTTGCTCCAATTTATATATGCGCGTGTGTGTGTGTATATATATATATATATAAAAAAAAAAAAGAGAGTGTTTAGTCCATGTCTTTTTTTTACCTTTATTCGACAGGACAGTGTAGAGACAGGTAATGAGCAGGAGAGGGAGAGAGACGGGTCGGATTCGAACCCAGGCCCCCGGATTTATGGTGTGGCGCCTTATCCACCTGAGCCACGACGCCCCCGTTTAGTCCATGTCTAGTTCTTATCTAGAGTGTTTGCACTGTTTATATTGTTTATTTCAATTATTCTATTTTTATTTATTGCATTGCCTGTTTGCACCGTGGGTCAGAGAGGACTGTAATTTCATCTGTGCTGTATGTCGAGCATGTATAGCATATTTGACAAAGTGGACTTTAAAAAAAAAAAAAAAAAGCTGATTGTCCTTCATATGAAACCATTTCCATACCTCGCTGCATGTGTGTAGGTTACCAGTGTTTACTGTACGCTCTGCTGTGACGCAAATAT
The DNA here is from genome assembly GCF_027579695.1 of Neoarius graeffei. Classification (NCBI taxonomy): domain Eukaryota; kingdom Metazoa; phylum Chordata; class Actinopteri; order Siluriformes; family Ariidae; genus Neoarius; species Neoarius graeffei. The sequence continues at coordinate 66,267,436 of NC_083572.1, forward strand.
GCCGCCCTGTTCCCCTTTTTCCTACACCATGCTGGTTATTCCAGCCCTGTCTCTCAGTAGGTGGGTGAGTACACAAGTCAATGTGTGTTTGGGTGGGGGTGGGGGGGGGGGGGGGATTTATGAGTGTATAAAGTGGTGTCTGCAGATGTGTGTATAAGCGTTCAAGGATGTGTGTGTCTGTCTCTTTCTCAGCATGAGAGAAATAGAACAGAAATGTATTTTGGGGAATATGGGTGGAGCCAGCAGCCAGCCAGAGAGCGAGCAATTGATGAAATGTGAAAGAAGCTGACAGAAATCTTCCCACATGGGGTGTGTATACAATTTTAGATTTAGCTCTCTGCGCACCATACATAATGACCTCGAGCTGAGATTGTTTTTTCAGCCCTCCAATAAAAAGTTGGGGTTTTACTTGCCCCCTCTTCTGTAGCCGGCGTGTAAATCTGATTAGAAAACAACGTTAGCCTCAAATCTCAACCGTGTTTACACTGTAGAACCTGACAGGAAACATGCAGCAAGCAGACACACAGCCGAGTGGTAAAAAGCCATATAAAAGAACTCCTGTTCCTGTTTTGTCCAAAAGCAGGTATTCAAACTCCTGTGCAAACACGCGAGAGAGATCAAGGTAAACAGGCAAGACAAAAGAGCTGCTGTTAAATTTGATCCATGCTAAGTATTGCTGTTTTGTGTGTGTACACAAGTCTTTCTGCTTCCAGGAACTGTAGTCACATAGTAGCCAGACAAATTTCTGTAGACGTGAGTAACTTCACTAGTTACGCAAAGTCATTAGACGAGAATTCTATCAGACTGCCTGATTTTATATCTCCTGAACAATATGCAAATAAGCATACACCAATTTCTCCACGCTCCGGCCAGTGTTTATTAGGAAATACTTTTACATCTCATTTGTGCAGTTATCCAATCAGACTATCATGTGGCAGCAACACAAAGCACAGAATCAGTTTTTGGTTTTTGACCATTTTCTACACTGTAGAACAATACTGAAGATGTTGAAAGTATGAAATGACATATGGAACATATATGGAATTACTTTATCTGGTTTGAAAAAAAAAAATCCCATACATCTCATTATCTTTAGCTGCTTTATCCTGTTCTACAGGGTCGCAGGCAAGCTGCAGCCTATAAATCCCATATATATATATATATATATATATATATATATATATATATATATAAAAATATATATATATATATATATATATATATATATATATATATATATATAAAAAAGATTCTTCAAACTAGCCAGTGTCTACCCTGATGACGCTTTGCACGCTATTGGCGTTATCTTAACCAGCTTCATGAAGTCATCACCTGGAACGCTTTTCAATTAATAGGTGCACCTCGTCAAAAGTTAATTAGTGCAATTTCTTGCCTTCTTAAATGTGTTTGGGATCAAAAAGTAAAAGAGTAAACAGCCGTATTCCACAACTGTAGTAATCCATATTATGTCAAGAACCGCTCAACTAAGGAAAGACGGTCCATCATTACTTTAAGACATGAAGTGTCTTAATAAATAAAAAGAAAGAAAAAATGTTGAATAAGGTGTGTACAAGCTTTCAACTGGTACTGTATTTCAGAAACTGCTGATCTTCTGGCATCTCACACAAATCTCTAGTTTACACAGAATGGTGGTGATGGGGAACAAAAAAGCCCATCCAGTGTGGGTTGAAATGCCTAGTACAGGGCTTTTCAAAGTGTGGGGTGCAGAGCGCCTCCCCTAGGGGGCACCAGAGTTCTTCAGGGGGGGCGCAACGTGAGGAAAAAATAAACCAGAATAAGTTACTATTGCGGACATTTAGTGAACTTCAGCTAGCCTTTGCCAGAGACAAAATGGATCGATTTTCAATACCTAAAGCTACAGTGAGTGAGGAGAGAGAGTCTGGGCCAAGCAAAAAAAAGAAGGAAGTATGACCACGATTATTTAAAGTTTGGATTTTCATTGACTGGATCTGAAGATGCTCCACTGCCACAGTGTGCTGTCTGCCAAGAGGTGCTAGCTAACGATGCTATGAGATGTTTAAAATGTGTAAAACAAGATGTTTAAAAAAAAAAAAAAAGCACAGGTGTTTAAAATGTGTAAAAGAAAAAAATGTGTAGAACCATTTTTTAAAAATACGAATGGAACATTAAGTATAGCAACAACAAAAATTGTGGTGGGGGGCGGGCGCTGTTGTTTATTTGCCATCTGAGGGGGGTCTGACTCTCCCACACTTTGAAAATCCCTGGCCTAGTAGATTTGAGAGGTCAGAGGAGAATGGTCAGATTGGTTCAAGCAGACATGAAGGCTATAGTAACTCAAATAAAATCACTCTTTACAACTATGGTAAGCAGAAAAGCATCTCAGAATGCACAACACGTTGAACCTTGATAAAAGCAGAAGCACATCAGGTTCCACTTCTATCAGTAAAAACTGAGGCTGGACTGGGCACAGATCCACCAAACCATGTGATGTTTTTCCAATCTTCAACTAAACCACATTACCTTCTGATCATGATCACCAGAAACAGACTGCCATTTCTTTCTTTCATGCCCAGCTCATCATAAAATGCACATTAATGCAGGCTTCCAGACACTTTCTCTCATCTGCTCCAAGTCAGCTGCTTAAGTGCTCTACACTAACTTCCGTGTTTTTTTTTCTCCTTTGTAATTTTGCTTTTAATCCAAATAAACATGTATTCAGATATACTGTGTGCGCATGGGGAATTCCAGTCTAGAGAAAGAAGTTTGGTGTACATCTGAGTCAACACTGCTGGCTGTTACTCCCCTGACTGGAGCCTGCTTACAGCTTCATGACTCACATCATATGAGCAATGATCTGTCCACTGATGCCGAGTGACTATTCTTCAGACTATGCTGGATAGTCTTCACTGGCTTTGTAATAGCTTCTTAAATGGATTGTGTAAGACAATACCCGAATTTAAGTCTGGAAGGCTGAGGCAGAACTTCCCTGCAACTGGCTCCCCCCCCCCAATGGTCAGAAGGTGGCGCAGGGCTCGACATTAATGATAGCCCAACTGTCCGGGACAACCAAATGTTTGGTCTGGACAAGTCAAATCTATTTCTGCCTGTCTGATGGGACAAGTTGAATATTTGCTGAAAATCACAATTTTTATAGTAATTATTCAAGAGTTACATCAATAAAGTTCCAACAAAACTAGTTCAATCCCCTCAGTGATCTGGCCATGTTATTGTTTACAAAATTCCGGGGAAGCCGAGTACAGCAGGTGTGTGTAAATACAACCACATCGTAATATCTAATTATAGACCCTGAATTAATCGAAATGGCAATCAAATACTTCAATAAAATAAATATTTGTGGTGAATCATTCATTTCATTTTTCTTTTGTATGGTACATTAACGATCACAAATATTGTGAAATATTTCGCAGGAATTTTACGACCGTGTCAAACTCACGGTTTGTTTTCATTCACAATGTGATTCTGTCACCCTTACGTTCAACTTGTTTACTTTTGGTTTAATTTCTTTAAATCATTAAAGCATAATGATCATCATAACTATACCTGCTTTTTGATAAACTTTGTTAAATCGCTTAATCTTTGTAATTACATAGCAATAAGATTATGGTCAGTACAAGTGAAAAATCTTGCTGCTTGTCCAACTGGACTAAAAAGTTAAATGTTGAACCCTGTGGTGATTAATATTTATACCACAGAGATTATGAATTCTCAAATAAAGGTGCGGATTTGTTTTCTAAAACAGCACGGCTCTAAAAATAGTTCCAAACGACAGGTTTATGTTAAAGCGCTTATTCTATTCTAAGGGACTGTTTCTATAGTAACAGCTCATACACGGGGACTCGTATTGTGGATGCTCCACATAATCAAAACCTAAAAATGAACAGCTTAAGAAAAAAAATACTTAAAGAAATGTGTATAAATCATTAAACGTGGTGATGTTTTCTATTAAATTCAATTCAAAACACTTTATTTGTCCCCGCAGGACAATTAAAAGAGCATCAAGAGCAGCATTAGGGCAGTCGAACATCAGACAACATAAAAACATAAAAACACAAATTAGAATACTCTACAGCTGTCAGTTCTGTGTGCATTCAGTCTGACGAGGGGCTGGACAATGATGTTGGGACAGGGAAGGGTCAGTGTTCAGGAGTCGGACCGCTGTGGGAACAAAGGTGGACCTCCTCCTTTGTGTCCTGCAGCGTGGACAGCGCAGCCTGCGTCCTAATGGAAGCCACTCCAACACTGAGTGTAGTGTGTGTGAGGGGTCATGTAGGATCCTGTGGGCGGTGCGGATGGTTTGCTGGTCACAAAAAGCAGAGAGAGCTCGAACAGGGAGTCCAATGATTTTGGAACAGACTTTGGTGATAGTGAGTAGTCTTGACCGGTCTTGTAGGCTGATGGAGTGAAACCATGAGATGAATGAAAATGTTAATACACTCTCAATGAAAGAGTGGTAGAAAGTCAGGAGAATGTCTTTATTTACTCCAAATGATCTCAGCTTCCTCAGCAAATATTGTCTCTGGTGGCACTTCTTGAGGATCTCCTCAGTGTTGGAGGAAAACCTCAGAAGACTGTCAAATATTGTGCCCAAATACTTGTATTCCTCCACCAGCTCCACCGGCTCCCCCCGGATGGTGGTCGTGTGAGCCTCTGCCAGTTGTCTCTGCTTGATGGAGAATGTCACAATCAACTCTTTGGTCTTATTAGAGTTCAACTGGAGACCGGCTCCCTCACACCAGGAGATGAAGTCCTGAAGTACAGAGCCATGGTGTGGGTTAGAGGCGGAAAGCAGAGAGAGCAGGACTGTGTCGTCCGCAAATTTCACCAGATGACAGTCTGGCTGAGTGGACCTGCAATCATCGGTGTAGAGGATGTAAAGCAGGGGCGATAGGACACAGCCCTGTGGGGAGCCAGTGGAGGTGTGGAGAGGTTTAATTAACATTTATAAAAGGAGTCTCGAGCGTCAGTGCTTTGTAAATGATCAGTGAGTTTTTCCACCACAGGAGAGGGTATGACTTTGCTTTCTCTCTAACGCACCCCGTAGCTTGTCATGTTTTTTTCCCCCCTTTTGGCCTAAATTTGACGGGAGAACACAGTGAGGCTGGTGATGGATTAACTCTTTAGAGCTGCTACAATGTGATAACCAGAGATGGACAAAGTACCCAACTTCATTACTGAAGTCAAAGTACAGGTCCCGCTGGTCAAATGTTACTCCAATACAAGTGAAAGTAGTACAGTCAAATTTTTACTTAAAGTACTGAAGTACTTGCTTTTAAAAATACTTGCGTATTAAAAGTATATTTTCTGTCAACGCATTGTTGTATTATTGCCACGACACTTACAAAACCTAATGCCGTTACCAAAGACAGAAATGTGAATTCACAAAATGAACGCATGCTGTGCCATCATGGTGGTTTAACGCTAAGCTAGCTAGTCAGTGAAACTCCACCTGACATGCTAGCAAACACTTTTCAAACTTGAATCATATTGTGTAGCTAATGTTACTAGGAAAAAAAAAAAAAGATTTCTACATTGTTTATTTGGCAAGATTATACTAAAACATTTCTGAAAGGACTTCGGATAAGTTAACGTTATTCATGTTAGCGTAACTCCGTTTTTACATGCTAACTAACAGTGTCCAAGTTAACTAGCCGTGTGTTATTGTTAGCCGTGGACAAGGCTACGGCAAATTTTGCGGGCAAATCCATAGAAGGTCATTTGACTAACCAGACTGCATAGCTACGTTTGCAACGTTATCACTAGCTCTAAAAGCACAGACAACTTCGTTGCAAGCTTTCTCTTGGAATAAAACATTTACATCCCTCACTATGCTTCTGCAGATCAGATGGTGAGTTTTTGTAGGCCGTGATGTGGCTCATTTTTGGCAAACAAAACAAAAACATTTAACCCTTTGGTGACTGACCCCTTGAAAATGGTTCCTCCAGGAACGATGACGTTTCAGTTGTCAAGACAACGGAAAAACTAAAATACAAAAACAGAAAGATACGTCACAATGCTCTTGTGCACAAAACAAAATGCTCTTGTATTTGTATTTTAGTTTTTCCGTTGTCTTGACAACTGAAACGTCATGGTTCCTGGAGGAACCATTTTCAAGGGGTCAGTCACCAAAGGGTTAAAACTTAACCAAACCAATCCTTAAAGGAACAGTCCACCGTACTTCCATAATGAAATATGCTCTTATCTGAATTGAGACGAGCTGCTCCGTACCTCTCCGAGCTTTGCGCGACCTCCCAGTCAGTCAGACGCGCTGTCACTCCTGTTAGCAATGTAGCTAGGCTCAGTATGGCCAATGGTATTTTTTGGGGCTGTAGTTAGATGCGACCAAACTCTTCCGCGTTTTTCCTGTTTACATAGGTTTATATGACCAGTGATATGAAACAAGTTCAGTGAAAAAATTGAAACGTAGCGATTTTCTATGCTATGGAAAGTCGGCACTATAATGACAGGCGTACTAACACCTTCTGCGCGCTTCGACAGCGCATTGATACGGAGCTCAGATATCAATGCGCTGTCGAAGCGCGCAGAAGGTGTTAGTACGCCTGTCATTATAGTGCCGACTTTCCATAGCATAGAAAATCGCTACGTTTCAATTTTTTTCACTGAACTTTTTTCATATCACTGGTCATATAAATCTATGTAAACAGGAAAAACGCGGAAGAGTTTGGTCGCATCTAACTACAGCCCCAAAAAATACCATTGGCCATGCTGAGCCTAGCTACATTGCTAACAGGAGTGACAGCGCGTCTGACTGCGTCTGACTGACTGGGAGGTCGCGCAAAGCTCGGAGAGGTACGGAGCAGCTCGTCTCAATTCAGATAAGAGCATATTTCATTATGGAAGTACGGTGGACTGTTCCTTTAATCCTTTCAGAAAACTGAAACATGGGTTCAGCCATCAACTGATTGTGTTCAAATAACGCAGCTGAGAAAATCACTGATCTTGATTTTATCCAGTCTATGGACGTGACGTGACCCTAGTGATTACTGATAGGCTGTCTCAGTGTCACCTGCAATAAAACGATCACGTTTTAGAAGAGAAGAGAAAAGAAAAAAAACACATCCACTTTCAAAGCTGCTTCATCGTAACGAGTAACAAGGACCTTGATAGAAATGTAGTGGAGTGAAAAGTACGATATTTGCCTTTCAAATGTAGTGAAGTTAAAGTCAGAAGTTTCAATAAATTAAATAAATACTCGAGTACAGATACTCAAAAAGTGTACTTAAGTACAGTACTCAAGTAAATGTACTTCGTTACTGTCCACCTCTAGTAATAACAGGAACTAACCTGTTTCATGGGTGTCAAGAACACTGAATGTAACCATAGAAAATGAAAACGGTTTTGGGGGCGTCGTGGCTCAGGTGGTTAAGGCGCCATACCATGAATGCGGGCGACCCGGGTTCGATTCCGGCCCGAGGTCATTTCCCGATCCCTTCCCGTCTCTCTCTCCCGCTCATTTCCTGTCTCTACACTGTCCTATCCAATAAAGGTGCAAAAAGCCCCAAAAAAATCTTTAAAAAAAGAAAAGAAAATGAAAACGGTTTCATGCGTCATTCTTTAATTAATAAATATTATAAAAGATGCCAAATTACTGTGGTCCAAGAGAGAGTGCGGTGACATAACAGCACATGCAGTCATGGTCCAGTTCTCACTCATCTCTGATGCTTGACTATATTTTCATCTGGAACGTGGGGAGTTTTGCTGTACTTGTGAAGCAGACAGCTACATTCCCTCATTCTTTGCAGAGTCAGCATACACAGTGGTAAGTGCATATGTGAACCGTCCTAATGCTTAAACATAAATCCCGGATTTGGCTGAAAGGTGATAAAATGCTTAAGGCAGTGCCCTACCCAGACACAGCCTCGTCAAGTCAACCAAACACTCCCTTCCAGAACACTACAGGGGTGTAGCAAACATTTTAAATATCCTAACTTTTTTAAATATAAACGTTAATAGCACTCCAGAAGTTGGATACTATAAAAAGAACAAGCATCTGAAGCTCAGCTTACATTGAAACAACAACTGATACTGCAATGAGACTGGTTCTGGTTGGTTTAGATGTCTGTTGAGATGAGTGATGACAAGAGTTACTTAAATTAATTCCTGAAACACAAACACACTCAATCTTCCTCATTAGTACAGATATGGTTTGTGACGAGCTGTTTCCTGTCTAGAATTCTTACATCCTTCCAGTGAAATGTTGAGAAGACTTGTGCACTTGGGTGTGACTCGAGACAGTGTTCATTGCCAGGTCAGTCCTGCAACACGACATATAAACTCAAACAGGAGTCAATGAGAAAGAAAAGAAGGAAGTAGTCTGTTCAGGACATTCTGTAATCTGTTGGCTACGTCAAGATCACGTGTTTAAACCGTCCAATAAAAATATCGAAAGAAAAATGTCAAACATCCCGGAAGTTTCCGATTCATTATAAGCGATCTCATTGGCTGCCAATGTTGTCCCCCACCAGACGGACAAAGCCGACTGACTTTAATAAGCTAGGAGAAGACTCGCTGGACAATTTGATCCACATCAGCATGGATGACAGCGAGATGGACTGCGAGAGGGTTGGCCAACATTGGGCCGAGCAAAAGCCAAGGAGAATTAATCTGCTTTAAAGGAGCAGAAAACTTAATTCATTAGTTTGGGTTTGCAGAAAGATTATGTACTTATAAACACTCTCATGAAGTGAAGTTGTCCAAATGTGTCAAATATAGCATAATTTCAAATAATCATCATAAGCATTTTTGGCAGCGTGATGTCCCTGGGATCCATTTAACAAAAGAAGGCTCCGGATTATTCTTTTGTTAAAGGCTCACAGTGACATCACACTGCCAAATACAGAATGAAGATTTTCAAATCTATCATATACCTCAGTAATCTATAACAAAACAGTTTAACTTGCATGTTGAACTTTAAGGTGAAATTTCAAATGTGTATAGATTAATACTGTTTAGGTCAGAAATCATTGAAACACTGGTAAAATCTATCCTATAATCATGTATCTAAAACCTCTCAGAGACCCTGAAAATGCACCTGAGAGCATCTATTTTCAAAAAATTTTCTGGGGGTGCATGCCCCCAGACCCCCCTAGTTTCACTTCGCGCCGTTGGCACTCAATTGTCTGTGTTTTATCATGCCAGAATTTAGGGCTTTAATTTTTTTCTGGGGAAAACACTGCATGACCTCGGCCAGTACTTTCAAGACCTCAGTCACGGTATTTCACAATACGGACCTCCCAGCTGGTAAATAACACACACACACACACATATATATACACACACACGTACATATACACATTTTATATATCTCCTGTCCTATCTTGTACAGTCTTCATTTGGAATACGCTTAGCTATATACTGACCCTATTACACAGTACGAAGCAGTTTCACCAGATCCGGGGGTATAAACAGCAAAAAACACAAATGACAAAAAGGGCCACAGTTGTTTTCAGCAGCTGGATTACAAGTTTGACTAACCGTGTCCAAATACTTCTGTCTTCACTTTGTAGGAATCTGCAGTGGTCAAAAACGCTAACTTCAGTTATGTTTGAGATCAGCTAACCAACAAATATAATCTACTGCAGACTCGCCTCCATGATGGAGATCTCCATCTTATGCTCCATAAGGTCCTGTGCTTTAAGAATGCTGGACTCGAGCTAACCACAGTTCATGTACAAAGCCACAAATTACTAACCTATCAGTTTACAGACTCAAAGCTTGAACAGTTCAGAAAGCACGTGCTGTGGCATGCAGCCCTCTCTGCATACAGAATGCAGACATCATTTTTCCAGATTTGGCTTTAAAAAGACATGGAACATGAACAAAAAACAGGCATAACGGCACTTTCAGTACCGCTAAATTACTTAAAATGAACCGAAAACAGATCAGGGTCTGATTAACATGCCGTTCACGCAGGAGCAGACTGCTCACCCACTTGACTAATGTATTAAACTAAATATACTTTAATATACAGTAGGTGCTACATGACCATGTGCATGTGCGTAATGCATACTCTCACTAATCACTCACTCTCACATTCCTAAGATTTGTTGACAGCGCTGCAGATAGTAGCCTCAGTGACGAGACAACACACAGAAACTTGGCAGTCATGCTGTTAACATGCAGCGCTATGCTTGGAATGAATTCAGAACTCAAACACCCTCTTTCTTTCCCTCCCTCTCAAATTTTAATTCTATAGTTGACTTGCACAAGTGAGTGCTACTCGTTCGTCATCCAAGTGCTTTATATTAGCTGGGGTCATGGAAACATCATCTCCACAACACTAGGTGCAAGGTGAGAGAGAATTCCACATGGAACACCAGATCACTGTAGGACATTTGCACGTTACTGTTGTTCATCCCAATCCTTAACTTCAGTAATTAAAAAAAAAAAAAAAAAAGGCAATTTCCTCCTGGAAAGCAGCCAAATGTCACCTCAAGGTTAAACTATCATATTTAGTCCCCAGACAGAGACAAAACAAACATACTGCAGACACACACAATATGCCAGGATCAGACTACACAAATTCAGCTTGATTTTGACATGATTTTGTCAAGGACGACATATTTTAAAAGTTTGGCCTAAATGTAAATGATGAACAAGCCTTGTCGTGTGATGTAATCAAAGAACAGCGATGTGGCATCTGGGATGCCACACAGCACTCCGACAAAAAAAGTTTAGCATGTCAGAATTTATTTGAAGACTTTCATCGCAAAATTATATATCTCCAGTTTTGCTAATTTGAGAAAAAGCTATTTTTTTGTTGTGCATTATTGAAAAATGAAACTGATATTTGAAAAAATTATAAGCTACTCTAAATCATATGACATGTTCTGATAAAATCTTTAACTCATACAAAATGAGAAAAAACAAAACTTTTTTTTCCCAAAAAATGCTATAAATCCATTTGACCATTTTTTCACAAAATACTAATATCTCCAAGTTAATTAATAATGACAAAAGTCTAAAGTTTTGCATGCAGTAAACTAGGGGTCGACCGATAATCGGCCTGGCCGATATATCGGGCCGATATTCTGCATTTTTAGGGTTATCGGTATCGGCCATAATTTCCACCGATATGCCGATAACATGCCTTTTTGCAGCCATTTCGTTCCTAACGCGACTGTCACTGCACGTCCTTTCCTGCACTCGCCTCTCTGAGTTCAAGAACACGGTCCCGCCCACCACAACATCTGATTTGTTTGGCACAAGAGATATAGCCAATCGACACGTGCAGCTAAACACTCTGAACTGTTTCAAGGTAAGGACACGCTGCTTTTCCCGCAATAAGTCACAAACACACAAGTTGCAAAAGCACATCATCATATGTTTACATTCTTCATCTACTACTCGTTAAAATTGTCCATTTGCATCTGTGTAGCCAGGCAAACTTAGCTTATGGAAGGAAGCACTTGAATTAGCCTACAACCAACTAGTCTCGCTGAAACAGCATAACGTAGGCTGCAGTCATTTTTAAATCCCCGTCTGGAAACGTTGTGAATGTGTCAGTAGTTCTACTCGAACAGTAGAATGACAGCCACACAGAGGTGGTCAAGGGAAGACGAAATAAAACGTAGTGTTTGTGCTCTGTAGGCTAGCGCAAGCCTACTGGCTATTTGTTATGGTGATGAGTAAACTTCATGACGTGACTCGTGCTCAAAAAGCGCATTGCACTTGTATATGTTAGGTAACTTTATAAAGCGCTATTTGAACATTTAAACAAACCAGATGTGACTAGTATTTATAATTCTTGCGCAAGTGATTCTCCTCGCTTGCGCTTCTGATTCAGAAAGCGATATACTCTTAAAGGAGCAGCCGCTCCTAATAGGGAGTGATAGCCTACTTTACTGAATGTTTGATTTTACTTTTTAAAAAATGCTGCAGGCAGCTCCCTACACTTGATTTGTTATTTAAAAACTACTTGAAGTTGGTAAGTCTTACTTAGTTCTTAGTGTAAAAGAATCCAGAGTGTATTTTCATTTATTTTCCACTGAAAATGGTGAGCTGTAATATAGTAGGGAGTGACATTTTTTTATTGGTGAATATTTATTTTATTTCTCATTTTATTCTAACTAATGTTTGACTTTATTGTACAAATGCTGCTGGCATCTCCCTGCACAAAATTTCATGTTCAATTTTACAATTAAACATACATTTCATGGATATGAAGGTCTGTGTCAGTGTGTGCTATGTTTAATTTCATGTGAATTATAATGTTTACATTTATCGGTTGCACATATCGGTTATCGGCATCCCAATTCCATAATAATCGGTATCGGTCCTGAAAAAAAACATATTGGTCGATCCCTACAGTAAACTGTCACAATATCGTTTCTTAAATAATAATAATAATAATAATAATAATAATAAAGTCCTCCCAAGCATAATAAATGTGAAACTTTACACTTAATTGTAGCATTTACCCTTTGTAACAAGAATGCTCTGAAGAGTTATATAGTAAAAAGCACTATGATGGTTTCACCCCACGGTTAATTTTTTAGAGCTAGCAACAGGACTAAAATATAGATATATGCACAAATCAGTTTACAAGAAAACCCTGCATGCCTCATCTAAAATAGTAATTTGTTCTTTTAACCTTTTGTCCCATTTTACGTCCTGACCTCCTTCTCTCCAGCATTAAAAGCTAAATCATCGTTGGAAAGTTTGTCCGTATGACAAAGAGAACGATTGTCCAGTGCATTGTGAGTACACCCAATTTGTGGCACCTTTCCACCAGCAGAAGACCTTATTTGCTTCTTTATTTCACGCTCATGAAATTCTACAGTCCACCCTCTTTTTCTTAGCTTTGGTGAAACCAGTATTTTATCCTCTAATCCGTCAAAATCATTCATTATTTGCAGAGAATAGTTCTCGATTCAGCGTCACTTCAAACGATCGTAGACGCTGCCATATTGGACAATCAAGTGCGCTGACTAGCTGAGCGGATATAGCACGATTCAGAAGAAAATTACAGTGACAGATATCATGGTTTGATAAAGTAGAACTTCGTGCAGGAAAAGCAATGGGATGTGTCGCGTTTTGACAAAAAAAAAAAAAAAAAAAAATTGAGATGTGAATAGAACTTACACAATAGACGATGTATATTGGTTCCAAAATTTCAAATATGGCGCTTATTGCATTTTGCGATGAAAGTCTTCATTTATAATAAATAAATAAAATGAAAATTCCTCACATAGTTCAACTACTCCAACAACATGTTCCTTGATAGCCATGTTTTACAATTTCTTGACTCTCCTCCCCAAAAAAACAAAACAAGAACAACAACTTTATCACACGTACATTCTGCATTTAAGCCATCTGAAGAAGTGAAAACACACATGAGCAATGAGCACACAGACATACCCAGAGCAGTGGGCAGCTATACTACAGCGCCTGGGGAGCAGTTTGGGATTAGGTGCCTCGCTCAAGGGCACTTCAGCCCAAGGCCGCCCCATGTTAACCTAACTGCATGTCTTTGGACTGTGGGGGAAACCGGAGCACCCGGAGGAAACCCACGCAGACACGGGGAGAACATGCAAACTCCACACAGAAAGGTCAGCCACTGGACACGAACCCAAAACCTTCTTGCTGCGAGGTGCCAGTGCTAACCGCTACACCACCGTGCCGCCCAGGACATGAACGATGATTGGCTGGGGTCAAACTTGCAGTGCCGTCGTTGTCTCCCGATAGAAACACAGCAAGACTTTATGGCACTATGATTGCCTAATCGGACATGGTGACTATCGCGAAAAGACAAAAATATCATGTTGTCTGATGATCCTGGCATTAGCCAGAACGGAATGTGATTCATCTACTGAAGAAGCCAAAAATCGATTGGGAGTATAAAAATAGAGCCACTCATACAGCCCCAACTGGACCACAATAAATGTTAGGGGTTTTTTTTGTTTAGTTTTTTTTTTTTGCAGTGAGGGCTGGCCATGGGTAGTCAGATCAATATAAACCCAGCCAATTCTATGATCTCCCTTCAGCCATACTTGGCTCAGGGTGAACTCTTCATCCTTTCCTACCATCTCATCTATGAACCATGTAACTATTGATTAGGCTTGAACTGCACAACATACAGGAGATTTCCTGCATTAGACCTAGTCTGGCTAACGCGACTTCAAAGCTCTGCGAGCATTTGGTCTGGCAAAGATATTAAGCCCAACCATTTCCCAAAGTGCGTGGTTGACCCGCCTCCCTGAAATGCCTCAGTTTGCTACTGCTTGAAGCCAGAAAAGGCTGTGACGAAGCTTAAACCAATCACATCACTCTTTCCTCTGACGTATGTGACACGACGGGGCTAACTGGTAGATTAAACTCTTACCGAAGCCGGTCGGGAGCAAGGCGAAAACGTCCTTCCTTTCAATAAATACCTCCAGGGCTGCTCTTTGCTCCGTTTTCAATGAGAACTTCCCGTTGAATGCTTTCAATACAGCATCTACCGCTGTGTTAAAGGCTTGCCGCTGCTCCATGTTCATGATGTGAATGAAGCGCTTCCGGCATAGATTCTGTAAACAATCTACGGCTTCCGGTCGCAGTTCTACTACGTCACTGCCTTGAACACGCCTCTACCCAGGGCCGTTGGAGATGCTCAAAGTTGATTGGCTCCCGATTTTTCGGGAGCTTGGAAGAGCTGTAGATAGCTTGCCTGGCCAGACTAAGCTCGCAACAGGCCCTCGTGTTGCGTCACGCTTAGGATGGGCAGGCCCAGGCTACATTAGACCTGCCACTGAGCTGAGGAGGTGGGGGAAAAAGAAAGAAGAAAAAAAAAAAAGCTAGGAGGAGACAGGTGTGTGGTGACTTGGTTACACATTCAGACACAAGTGTAAACACGTGTATACAGCGCATCTGGTAAAGTATGTGTCATCACTAAACTAATGGGTGTGAACATGAGAGGTTGAGAAAGAGACTGACTGTCTGCATACCAACTGTATGATGCTCCAGACCCTGCTCAATATCACGTCCTCTAAATAACTCTTCACAAGACCTCAGTCACAGACTAAATCTGGCATCTTTAATAGACCTGATGGAAACCAGTGCATCTTGAAACATCTTGGGTGCCTAGGTGACCAAATATAGAACGGAAGCTGAGTTGTGTGTAAATGAGACCTCCAGGAAACAAGGAAACGGAGAAACCACATTTACACCCACCAAATGAAACCCAACCTCGACAAAGCCAGCTAATAACATCACATTTACTGATGATAGGGATTGAGAGGGAAGAGAAAAGTGTTATTTACTACACAGCAACTTAAGAGCGACTGCAGTGCATTGCATATTTATGAATTCAATGTGCAACATGCTTGCATGCAATTCTGAAATGTAATTCTAAATAATGCATACCTCCTGAAGTGCCCGGAGCAGCAAACAGAAAACAGGCTTTGATGCAAATAAATTACCGCTTTCTTTAATTCCTCCAATCTGAGATAGAAGAACTGATTTCCACTGCCAGATCTTTTATTACATGCCATGCAATTAAGCAGATGGAGACGTAATCATTATCATCAGCCAGGCTAAACTTGGCTGTGGTTCTGTGACACCAAGACTCCTGCACACTACAGACTGAAATCATACATTATCTACAAGGAAGTACCCTTAAAATCTAGGGTGTACATAAAAACTTGCTCGAAAACAGTCACAGTCAGGTATTCGAATCTGCGTCCACAACTGAACATACTATTATTTCATCCTTTAAAAAACAAAAAAAATTTATGGTACAAAAATTGTAATAAGAGATAGCATAGTGGTGTAGTGGAGCGCATCCCCGCCTCACAGCTCCCGGGTCCCTGGTTCAATTCTGAGCTAAGCTTAGTGTCGGCGTGCAGTTTCATATTTGTGCTTGTTCTCACGGGTTTCCTTCCACCTCCCCCCCTCCAAAAAAAAAAAATAATAATTTAGTTAGACTGGTTGTGCTCAATTGTCCCTAGGTGTGAATAATGTATGAAGGAAGAGAGACCTTGTAATTCAAAAAGGTGCTACATGACAATTCTATGATTTTAACATACTGAGCCACAACTTTCAATTTCCTTTCTAGACTTTTAAAAAATTAAACAATATTTTGGTATTTAAAAAAAAAAAAAAAAAAAAGTCTCATCTTACTGTCCAGCAAAACATTCAATAACAAAGTCAGATTTTTAAGATGCTACAGTATAAAAAAATATTTTAATCGCATATATTCCATCCCCATTCACTGGATATGAGCAATTGCGTGCTCTGATTGGCTACTCTACTACTAGGATATCAACTCATATACCATGAGTAGAGAAAAACAAAGTGGCGGAGCGTGTTGCCGAACCAACAGAGGACGAAATAAACTCTACTCAACCCCCCCCCCCAAAAAAAAGCAACAAAACATGGAATTAAAAGTACGTGATGGTAAGAACATTTCCCCCCCTCCACAAGAATTATTACGAATGCATTTTTCACAAATTGCGACTGTCATTTCACCGGTTTGTTTACATTGTAAGCCGAAATGATTGTCAGATGTTTTGTAAGAAGTTCTTTATTGAATCTGCAAAATTAATGCACTGTTTCTCAAAATCCAGTGAATTTGGATAGAATAAAACAATTATTCCGCTCATTCCCATCGTAAATGGTTGATAGCCAACTTGACGCGTCCTCATGTACGACTCAATTTCGTGGAATAACCGAACTGGGTTTAAATATTAATATAGAGAGCCATGATGCACAGTACTGTGCAGAAGTCTTTAGTACAACTTGTTACTGATGTTTATTTTATGAATTCTGCATTAGTCAGTACAAAGCATTTTATATTTCCAAACATGACTTTTCGAACAAAAAAAAAAATGTTTGCATGTCAGCAAAGAAAGCAGCATTTTATGTAACATCCCTTCTCACACACACAAAAAAAAAAAATATATGCGCGCGCGAGTCAAAATTCTCTAGGATGGACATTAATACTACGTTCACACTGCAAGGCTTAATGCTCAATTCCGATTTTTTTGTGAAATCCGCTTTTTTTGTGAGGTCGTTCACATTAACAAATATATACGACTTGTATGTGATCTTCAGTATGAACGAAAAGCGACCTAAAAGTGTTCCGCATGCGCATTGCAGGATACGACGACGTCACACGCAGTGAGCATGGCCAGTGTTTACGGAAGTAACCTAAAGTTTCCTGTGTACCAGTTGCGGTATGACCCATCCAATCTAGCTTGAATAGCTGCATCCCCCCAAATGGAAATCAGCTCCCTAACCTCTGCGTCCTTCCATTGAGAAGATTCAGAACCTTCACAGCCCGAAGCATCCCTCGCATTGTCGTCATGCACCATGTTGTTGTAACTTTTTTTGAGAGACCCGCCGCCTACTTCAGCGCAGAATAGTGACGTTTGTGGCTTGTTGATGACGTGCAAGTCAGATGAATGCGACCTGGCGGTTCAGACTGAAGTCGCATATGAAAAGATCGGATAGGAATCGGAATTAGGGCCACATATCCAAACGGCCTGGGTCGGATTTGAAAAAAATCGGATCTGTGTCATTCATATTGTCAATAAAAGATCGGATACAGGTCACATATGGGCGAAAAAAAAAAATCGGATTTGAGTCACTTCAGCCTGCAGTGTGAACGTAGTGTATATCTTGCCAGCTCATTTCCATTTAGCAGACAGACATTCTTATCCAGAGAGACAAACAACAAGGGGAGCAGTTGGGGGTTAGCTGCCTTGCTCAAGGGCACTTCAGCCATTCCTGCTGGCCCAGGGAATTGAACCAGCACCCTTTTGGTCCCAAAGCTGCTTCTTTAACTATGAGGCCATGGCTTCCCCATTTCCTTATAAAGCTGCACAAAGTGTACCAAACAACTGATGCATTTTTTTCTTTAAATAGCAAAGGATCAGCACATCAAATATTGAATTTATTAAAATTTACTGTTTTCTGCACTTTAAATTTTTTAATGTAAAAATGTTTAATTTCATTACTTTTTCAAGCATCTTTGCTTTACAGCATTTCTTTGCATTTGCCCAAGACTTTTGCACAGTACAGTATAAACATAAGATAATTCTGAGTGGAACAGATTGTTCAGTCATTTAATCATAGCTGGGGTGGAACATAACGTGATTACCCTTCAATGTGTTCAATGGTGACAATCAAAAATCAGCAGCTGTTTTGAGGAGAGAAGAAGTCTGTTCTGTTACTGAAACTGATGAATGGAGAACAATACGAGTCGAGACGTGAACTAACAAGGCGAAAATAAAAGTCTATTCTTGATACATCAGAACATCCCGTTCACAGAGGATTCGGTATTGACAACAGGGTCTTCTTTGTGTGTGTGTGTGTGTGTGTGTGTGTGTGGGGGGGGGGGGATTTTCCACTTTGTGAATTATTATCGAATTCTAGTAATATCTCGGAACAGAAGCTAAAAATAAAAACTTGTATTCATTTTTAAATTACTGACTCAGTTATTCACAAATTCTTGGTAGTGGAATTGACAGACACGATTGGTTTGTAATGTACGTGGAATGTAGATTCTGCATTCTCTTTCAGTCTTTCCTACACACAGGCATAGAAGCATTAGACAATTCTGGAGCCCAGAATATTGTCTCTTACCCAGAGCTAGAAGAACAGCCATCAGTAAGAGCATCAGCGTTAACGCTGTTAATATTAAATGACCTATGCCAGCTGAAAGGCTGTCTCACAGTGATAACTTGGTAAACACAAGAATAGCCTATGCCATCACAGATTCTATTTTGTGTGCGTTTGCCATCTAGCCCATCCTGTGAAGGGAGTTGAGTGAATGAACAGCACGTTCCCCTCCCTCTGTATCATGGCTGAAGTGCCCTTGAGCAAGATGCTCAACCTGCTCACCGGGCGCTGTAGCATAGCTGCCCACTGCTCTGGGTGTGTGTGTGCGCGCTCACTTATGAGGGTGTGCACATGCGCGTGTTCACTGCTGAGGATGAGTTAAATGCAGAGGAGGAATTTTGCTGTGCTTGAGTGTCCATGACTAACAAAGGCTTCTTCTTCCCTTGCTATGATCCATGTAAAGTTTGTTCTCTCTCTTGTCGAGGCTGTGCCAACTCACTCTGCTTACAAACTGATGGCCAGAAAACACACTGTCATATTCGCCAAGACATACAGCATCCCGGTCTACATCTGCCCCCCCCCCCAAAAAAAGAAAACACACCACACACGCTTCCAAGTGGACCATCTGCTCAGAAATACTGTGCAACAAAAACGAATACTAATTAAATGCTAATTTACAGCATAGTCAGATGGAACATTCTTCCTCCATTAATTTATGCTAACAGGCGTGTAAACTTAGCTTGAAATTACCACAGTCACTTTGGCGAAAAATATCCCCTGCGCACGTCTGGCGAGATCAGATCTTGTGCGCAGATGACTGGGCGAAAAACAAGGTTCAATCTTTGAACACCACACAGACACACTGGTCATACAATGTGTTTATAATCTCAACAAACATCACACAATTTAATGGAAACATCTTTTAGTTTTTACGCCATTTTGATTGGCTGAGCGAACTGCAAATAACTGCCTACAAATGGTCTGCTCATGCACAGTTTCTCTGCACTTTTGTCCACACGGCTCACGTCCCTATATTGACAGACAACGAGTTTGCTTCTTTAATTAAACACCGAAAAAAAAAAAAGCTTTTAGTGCAAACTTTACAACCAGTATTTAAAAAACACACTGAAAATTACTGAACTCTTTTCACAAACTATTGGGATTCGTTAGTGTCTTGCAAGCAATTATTTGCCTCTGCTTTCAGCAAATAATTGCTTGCTCGCCACGAACAAGTCAATTTATTTTGTTCAACCTCATCCAATAATTGCTTATTATTGGGGGTTTTCCCAATTTTGCTCATTCGTTTCATCCGTTTCCAAATATCTGCAGGTTACTGTTTCAGAAAAATTTTCCAGTCAACTGTTCAAGCTAATTAACATGAACAGCTTTTTTTTTTTAATTTAATTTAAGCAGATCTCTTCCCACTTTTGCTACTCTCGATTTTACGATTAGACTCATTTTGGGAAGTGCCAATTACCCTGAACATGAAATCTTTTACTTTTCTCACAGCACATGCATATTATTGGAAAGCACGTTCATAAGGACAACAGTTTTTCCAAATTCTGATATGTAATATTTTTGGTAACGTGCAATCACGTGAGTAAGTTACATAAATTTTTTTGTTCATAAAAGAACTTACCATTAAGAGTAATGTCATGAAAGTCGGCTAGTCTCAGCAATCAACCTTTTCTCACTCAACACTTCACTGTCTATGGAATTTTGAATTTCATGTGTTATGGTCAAGTTTAATAATTAAAAAAAGTTCAGGAATTTGGTTAACATAAGAATAATTTGTTCTGGTTTGGTTATTATTAAAGTCTCTAACCTTTCAGAGAAGGACAAACCCTGACCTTGGAGAGAGACCTTCTGCACCAACACGCAGGTGTGTACGTAGAGAAATGACTCAATAACTAAGCAGCTTTAACATTGCGTGGCAGCAACCCAAAGACAGCATCAAACATGATTGTGGGGGAAACAGTGCTCATAAGCAGCCGTCATCATTAGCGATCCCTCATCCCGAACTGATTTTAGGAACAAATGCCAACAAAAACAACACGCACAATATAATGAAAAAAAAAAAAAAGTCTTACATCGAGAGGCTGCAACATGTTCAGTGGCCTGCAGTCGTGGTTTTGATAACAGGTGCCAGGAATGAAAAAAAAAAAAGTAGTTAACAGCTGTGATGTTTTTAAGCAAAGTAATCCGCAGATTTATTTCGCGTCTCTGGTATGATAATACTGAAGCAAAACTTTGTACACCCTCTGCATTAAAAAAAAAAAAAAAGACACTAATCTACTAAACAAAAAAAAAGTGGGATCTGTGACACTGTACAGTAAAAATCATTGTGTGTGTAAATCTCTCTTTATTGAGTTTCTCTGAGGGCGGACTGTTTGCTTATAAATAACCCGCTGCAAACGGGTCGCTATGATGCACGCAACTCTACTGCGTTCACATTGAAGCTATTCAAACTTATAATTACAGAGAAAAATAAAAGCTGCAGGTTATACTTACAAATATAAACACACATGCACATGACTCTTTCTGTGATGTAACTGGGGCAACCATGGCCTGAAGGTTAGAGAAGCAACCTTGGGCCCAAAGGGTCACTGGTTCAATTCCTGGGACTGGCAGAAAACATGTGAGGGGAGTTGAGTGAATGAACAGCACTTTCCCCTCCCTCTGTATCCCTGAACAAGGCACCTAACCCCCACAGCTACCCACTGTTCTGGGTGTCTGGATGCTCATGTGTGTGTTCACTGCTTCAGATGGGTTAAATGCAGATGAGGAACGTCACTGTGCTTGAGCCTACTCAGATTAATGCTGCCGCACCCAACTGAGCGGTCAAGTTTCAGTATCTTAGTAGGTATACAGATATACAAAATATGTAAGCGATAAAAACACAAGGGCGGGGTGGGGTACTAGTATAGGAAAACAATGCATGGCAGGTTGGTGCGATGTGGTACGGTGCAAGGTCACTGCAGAGTCACTGTTCCTACCATTACTATTGATTATTTTCCTATTACTGCCTGTACTAAAGTTTTTATTCCTTTTATACCACAGCAGTTTGTCAATTATTTTTGTCATGCTTTTTATAGCTAAATGTAATGTTTCCAACATCCGACAAGTTAGTTCTTGCTATCGCTCACATTATAGCAGCTATAAACATCCATTCCTTCACTAGCCTCTCTCGAACTTTATTAAAAAAAAAAAAAAAGGAGCACAACCGGTTATGCTACCAAGAAAACAAAGTAAAGTCCTTTGTCCTGATTTACGGTCACAAAACGCTGAAACTCACAGGACTCCTTCCTTCATTTATTTATTTAGGTTACGTAAATGTCCCCAAACAGAAAGTGTCACCAGATTGAAGACTTTGTTAATGAGGAAAAATTTATTTTTTAACCTGTTTATTAGATTATGTAGACCTTGGACTATACAAGTCCCTGTGATTTAGCTGAATGAGGTGCTGTTTAGGAAAATTTAAAATCAACACCTTCTGACTAGGGCGGCACAGTGGTGTAGTGGTTAGCGCTGTCGCCTCACAGCAAGAAGGTCCGGGTTCGAGCCCCGTGGCCAGCGAGGGCCTTTCTGTGCGGAGTTTGCATGTTCTCCCCGTGTCCGCGTGGGTTTCCTCTGGGTGCTCCGGTTTCCCCCACAGTCCAAAGACATGCAGGTTAGGTTAACTGGTGACTCTAAGTTGACCGTAGGTGTGAATGGTTGTCTGTGTCTGTTACCCCTTTTCCACCAAATCAGTTCCAGGGCTGGTGCTGGTTCACAACTCGTTCAACTTGCGAGCCAGCTGAGAACCAGTTTGCTTTTCCATAGCTCGGGGTGCTAAGGGGAGCCACGTCATTACGTCTGCATAAACCTTGGCGCGAACATCGAAGCAACAACACAGAGAAGCAGCAGTAACAACAACAATAATAACGGAGGACTTCGTGTTTGTACAGCTGCTGCTTCTCGTCGCTTAAAAATGATGATCTTTCGCAGTCTTGCTATTGTTGTCGGTCTCAACAACTCCGCCCCCCGCTGACGTAAGCGGTTCTTTCCTCTGGCCCAACAAAGAGTTGGTGCTAGCCTGGAACCGGTTTTTCTGGCCCCAGAGACAGTTCTTTGTCAGTGGAAACAGAAAACCCGGTTCCAAACTAAGCACTGGCCTCGAACCAGCCCTGGAACTGCTTTGGTGGAAAAGGGGCATGTGTGTCAGCCCTGTGATGACCTGGCGACTTGTCCAGGGTGTACCCTGCCTTTCGCCCATAGTCAGCTGGGATAGGCTCTATGGAATCAATTTTGTGCCAAAATGTTCATACAATACTTTTGAAATATCAAACAAAAATGACAAATCAAAATACAAAAAAAAAAAGTCAAAATTTTTTTAGACTGGCAAACAAATTATTCGTGTAATCGTGCAAAATATTACTCTTCAGAAACCTTTTATTTTTGTTCCGCGTCTTTCTCAGTTTTGTTTGACGTAATTTTATTTTGGTTGCGATTCCAGCTCTCGTTTGCGCTCCCTGACTTTTTGCTTGCAGTTTTGGCACAAACTTCACGTGTGGGTGGGCTGTCCAGGAATGCATTCCCATTAGGTAACTTGTGTTTGACTGACAGCTATGTTCAGCAATCCCCCCGGAGGCTGTTGCGGCCATTTCCTACTCGGATTTTGGTGGACTGTTTGACGAGTGACCGATCCATTGACGGTAAACAAGGATCGAGTGGACTTGTGTACTACTGCAACACATACAACACGTTTGTCCCGTACTTACACTTTGTTGAATTAATTCAATATCATAGTCGCCACTGAACTCCACTCGATCCTTATTTACCGTCAATGGATCGGTCACTCATCAAACAGTCCGCCAGAATCCGAGTAGGGAATGGCTGAGCGTAGCTGTCAGTCAAACACAAGTTAGCCAATGGGAATGCATTCCTGGACAGCCCACCCACACGTCAAGTTTGTGCCAAAACTGCAAGCAAAAAGTCAGGGAGCGCAAACGAGAAAGCTGGAATCGCAACCAAAATAAATTACGTCAAACAAAACTGAGAAAGACGCGGAACAAAAATAAAAGGTTTCTGAAGAGTAATAGACTGATATTTTGCACGATTACACAAATAATTTGTTTGCCAGTCTAAAAAAATTGACTTTTTTTTCTTTTTTTGTATTTTGATTTGTCGTTTTTGTTTGATATTTCAAAAGTATTGTATGAACATTTTGGCACAAAATTGATTCCATAAGGCTCCAGCTTGCCTGGGACCCTGTAGAACAGGATAAAGAGGCTACAGATAATGAGATGAGACCTTCTGACCAATCAGAATCCAGAATTTAACCGAGGTATAAGTAGTATGCATCTTCAAGTTCAATTAAAAAAAAAAAGTTTAACAGTCTGACTACTTACCCTCTTGTTGTATGGGTGCACAACAGTGATCGTGAAAGAAAAAGAGAGAGAGCTCAGTGACACTCAGGAGTTTCAGGACAGTCCCTACGGGTGTGTAGGAAGTGGGCGGGGCTCTTCTTGTGGCCAGTGGGCGGGGCCGCTGCGTGGCTGACTAAGATAGACAACACCCTATTTAGCTCGAGCAGGCGAGCGCACGTGCTCCGATGAACAGTTCAAAGGTTGACAGGAATAATAAAAACTTACACAAAGCTAAACAGTTAGCATAATAAACAGAGGTTTAATAAAGTAAAAACCCAGAGTGCTGCTCTACTGTGTCGTCCTGCCAAAACCGTACCGAGTCAGTGAAGCTCCATAAACCGGCTTCTTGAGGAAAAAGACCGGTTTCAAGGTAAAAACTGAGGTATCACTAATTACAACAGAGGTTTGTTCGTTTAATTCCCTTTTCTAAGTGATTCCGACCTGGATGAAATCCGCTAGTTTTCCTCAGACTCAGACAGACAGACAGTCATATGCAGGTAGGCGGCTGCTGGAGGAAAGCATCCATGACTGTAACAACCTCACCAACACAGCCATCAGGAAACAGAAAAACATGTCTGACAGATTAAAACGGAATAAAAACAACCAAAGTAGATAATCACCTCACAGCTAAGCGGTAAGGGACTGCATATTTACCTATTTACCACCCATCACGCATCTTCATCTCAGCGCATCCGTGTTTCAAAGGAATAAATATTCACTTGAAACCACCAGGTTTTTCCCCGAGTGACGCTAAAATAACATTTCTAAAATAACACCTCGCTGTGGCTGACTAAAACGAGCTAATTTTCTAATTTGCCGTAAAGACGTCCAGTGTCGTGGTCCACGTCGCGGAAAGAAAGGATTGTAAGAAACGCCTCTTTCCTATTGGCCATTGGAGTATTGTTTGGAGAAGATGCACCTTATTGGATAAATAGGCTGTCGGTCAAAGAAGTACGCGTATGTGATTGGCTCACGTTACTATGGACCAACCCTAAAATCCTGTCACGCACCAGCGTTGTATCTCACTAGACTCCCGCCCTGTCTGACGCAAATAGTGAATGAAGATGTGGTGCTTCTTCTCGTTTTATAAACTTTTCTTGTTAGTTAAATAAATGTCAATTCACCAATATGATACCATTTCCCCCTTTCAAATATCCAAGAATTCAAATATTGCAAAGACTACTGTATTCTTTCTTCAAATAACCCCAAAGCTCAAATAAAAAAACATTGCTGCTGTTAACATCTCACAACTTTGTAATAAATGTTTGATTTTTTTAAATTTGTGTTTTTTTTCTCCTGTCTGTCTAGTCCTCTGGTGAGATTGTATAGATTGTATTGTTTGAGTTTTGCACAGGGTGGTACGGTGGTGTAGTGCTATCGCCTCACAGCAAGAAGGTCCGGGTTCGAGCCCCGTAGCCAGCGAGGGCCTTTCTGTGCGGAGTTTGCATGTTCTCCCCGCGTCCGCGTGGGTTTCCTCTGGGTGCTCCGGTTTCCCCCACAGTCCAAAGACATGCAGGTTAGGTTAACTGGTGACTCTAAATTGACCGTAGGTGTGAATGTGAGTGTGAATGGTTGTCTGTGTCTATGTGTCAGCCCTGTGATGACCTGCAACTTGTCCAGGGTGTACCCCGCCTTTCACCCATAGTCAGCTGGGATAGGCTCCAGCTTGCCTGCGACCCTGTAGAACAGGATAAAGTGGCTAGAGATAATGAGAGGAGATGAGAACGTGTTTATTGTCATATGCACAGTAAGGACATGTCCTCTTACACAATGAAATTCTTAGTTTGCTGTCCACCATGAATGCCAATTGCAAATAAATAAATAGGCAGAAGAAACAATATAAAGTTAAGGCAATATCCATCCATCCACCCATTATCTGTAGCCGACATATCCTGTTCTACAGGGTCGCAGGCAAGCTGGAGCCTATCCCAGCTGACTATGGGCGAGAGGCGGGGTACACCTTGGACAAGTCGCCAGATCATCACAGGGCTGACACACAGAGACAAACAACCATTCACACTCACACCTACGGTCAACTTAGAGCCACCAATTAACCGAACCTGCATGTCTTTGGACTGTGGGGGAAACCGGCGCACCCGGAAGAAACCCACGCAGACAACATGCAAACTCCACGTAGAAAGGCCCTCGCCGGCCTCGAACCCAGAACCTTCTTGCTGTGATGCAACAGTGCTAACCATTACACCACTGTGCCGCCCCCGTTAAGGCAATATAATGCAAAATAAAAGCAAAAAACACCCAGTATAGTACAAAATAAAGGTAAATGTAGTGCAAAATAGGTAGTGGAACACAAAAATAAGGCAATAATTGGATGTAGCAGCAAAAAGGGCAGTTAAAAGGACAGTTTCTTTGCCCTGCTTCCCTTCCTCGATTCTTGGTGACCCCCTTCAGGGTAAGACATGTTATCAAGTGGAATTTTGTCTGGTAAACTGATCAAAGAGGACAAACAAATGGAATAACTTTTCAGTTCCTATACACATGGATGATGATTGTACTGATTGTACTGAATTTCACATATTGTCCAATTCCAATGATCCCTTCAATGAAAAAGTTAGTACTTTTTTCCTAATCATACATCCATTATCTGTAAACGCTTATCCTGTGCAGGGTCGCGGGCAAGTTAGAGCCTATAGAGATCTTGCATGTGACGTCACAGCCGATCCAGATTGTAACAGACGCCATCTTGTCAGTTAAACGCCATATTTCCGCCTTCTACTTCTAGTTCTACTTCTGCTTCTACAACCCCGATTCCAAAAAAGTTGGGACAAAGTACAAATTGTAGATAAAAACGGAATGCAATAATTTACAAATCTCAAAAACTGATATTGTATTCACAATAGAACATAGACAACATATCAAATGTCGAAAGTGAGACATTTTGAAATTTCATGCCAAATATTGGCTCATTTGAAATTTCATGACAGCAACACATCTCAAAAAAGTTAGGACAGGGGCAATAAGAGGCTGGAAAAGTTAAAGGTACAAAAAAGGAACAGCTGGAGGACCAAATTGCAACTCATTAGGTCAATTGGCAATAGGTCATTAATATGACTGGGTATAAAAAGAGCATCTTGGAGTGGCAGCGGCTCTCAGAAGTAAAGATGGGAAGAGGATCACCAATACCCCTAATTC
Organism: Neoarius graeffei; assembly: GCF_027579695.1. Lineage (NCBI taxonomy): Eukaryota > Metazoa > Chordata > Actinopteri > Siluriformes > Ariidae > Neoarius > Neoarius graeffei. The sequence goes on from NC_083572.1 coordinate 66,294,555, forward strand.
TGTGCCGACAAATAGTGGAGCAATATCAGAAAGGAGTTCGACAGTGTAAAATTGCAAAGAGTTTGAACATATCATCATCTACAGTGCATAATATCATCAAAAGATTCAGAGAATCTGGAAGAATCTCTGTGCGTAAGGGTCAAGGCCGGAAAACCATACTGGGTGCCCGTGATCTTCGGGCCCTTAGACGGCACTGCATCACATACAGGCATGCTTCTGTATTGGAAATCACAAAATGGGCTCAGGAATATTTCCAGAGAACATTATCTGTGAACACAATTCACCGTGCCATCCGCTGTTGCCAGATAAAACTCTATAGTTCAAAGAAGAAGCCGTATCTAAACATGATCCAGAAGCGCAGACGTCTTCTCTGGGCCAAGGCTCATTTAAAATGGACTGTGACAAAGTGGAAAACTGTTCTGTGGTCAGATGAATCAAAATTTGAAGTTCTTTATGGAAATCAGGGACACCGTGTCATTCGGACTAAAGAGGAGAAGGATGACCCAAGTTGTTATCGGCGCTCAGTTCAGAAGCCTGCATCTCTGATGGTATGGGGTTGCATTAGTGCATGTGGCATGGGCAGCTTACACATCTGGAAAGACACCATCAATGCTGAAAGGTATATCCAGGTTCTAGAGCAACATATGCTCCCATCCAGACGACGTCTCTTTCAGGGAAGACCTTGCACTTTCCAACATGACAATGCCAAAACACATACTGCATCAATTACAGCATCATGGCTGCATAGAAGAAGGGTCCGGGTACTGAACTGGCCAGCCTGCAGTCCAGATCTTTCACCCATAGAAAACATTTGGCGCATCATAAAACGGAAGATACAACAAAAAAGACCTAAGACAGTTGAGCAACTAGAATCCTACATTAGACAAGAATGGGTTAACATTCCTCTCCCTAAACTTGAGCAACTTGTCTCCTCAGTCCCCAGACGTTTACAGACTGTTGTAAAGAGAGAAGGGGATGTCTCACAGTGGTAAACATGGCCTTGTCCCAACTTTTTTGAGATGTGTTGTTGTCATGAAATTTAAAATCACCTAATTTTTCTCTTTAAATGATACATTTTCTCAATTTAAACATTTGATATGTCATCTATGTTCTATTCTGAATAAAATATGGAATTTTGAAACTTCCACTTCATTGCATTCCATTTTTATTTACAATTTATACTTTGTCCCAACTTTTTTGGAATCGGGGTTGTACTTCTACCTTTTCTTCTGGAAAACCTACTCTACTACAATGGCTGTGGCTACAAGCTCTCCCTACCTGTGCACGTTTTTTGTGGTTTTTGTGTGTATTTTTGCGTGTTGTTCGTCTGTATCGGACTTCAAGATCCACTACAACCGTATGGACTTACTGGACATTGGTTTCCAGCAGAAAATGACGGTTTGTAGCGATTTTCATCGCATGCACAACATTCCGGACGAGATAGCGAGACCAGCGGGGTCTCCGTGGATTGTTATCGGGTCTGGCAGGCGAAGGAGGCGGCGTCGGGAGCGGAAGCAAAAGCGAGGCTGCAGGCAGAGCCGGCCTGTTGACTAAGCTCAGAAAACAGCCACTCCACTGCTAAGCCGCTCCCTCTCCAACGCCAGAGCCATGGTAAACAAGACGGACGATTTGGAATTACAGCTGGAATTACCTTATTCTATTCTATAATCGGCTGGTCAGTGCTATACTAGATAATACTTAAGTGACTTACCCGTCCAATGAGGATTGTTATTTTCTTGTTTACAAGATGCCACATCTGAGGGGGGGCTGACAAATCCTGAATTTCTGTAAAGATAACTGTCCAGAGATTTATAAGCACGCAGTGCTTCACCACTGAACAGCGAGGGAAAGTTAATGAGGTAATTATACACGTCTGGGTATTCCGCTGGCAGTTCAATATCCACTGACACGGTCGTGAAAACTACGTCCGGTAAGCCATAAGGGTCACTGATCTGTAGATCGTTTATTTTAGACATATATCTAGTTATCTGTTCATTAGAAAAATGAGCCCTGTAGTCCGTCGGTTGAAATTGATCCATTCTGTACACGAGTGCAGCAGTATTCAGCTGTGTTTTTTACCGACAAGATGGCGGCTGTGAACTTTCCAGTCACGTGACTGCAAGATCTCTATCCCAGCTGACTATGGGTGAGAGGCGGGGTACCCCCTGGACAAGTCGCCAGGTCATCGCAGGGCTGACACAGAGACAAACAACCATTCACACTCACATTCACACCTACGATCAATTTAGAGTCACCAGTTAACCTAACCCGCATGTCTTTGGACTGTGGGGGAAACCGGAGCACCCGGAGGAAACCCACGCAGACACGGGGAGAACATGCAAACTCCACACAGAAAGGCCCTCGCCAGCCACGGGGCTCGACCCCAGAACCTTCTTGCTGTGAGGCGACAGTGCTAACCACTACACCACCGTGCCGCCTCCTAATCATACAGTCTTCCATAAAAGTGCATTTTCTTAGAGCACACACAATCCTCTCATACCCTGATGCTCATGACTAGTGTTATGCTGGGATCAGACTACACAAATTCAGCCTGATTTTGACACAATTTTGTTCTGGATGACAAATTTCCAGCATCAGGTCCTAATATGAACATTGGCAATGACAAATGTGACTTGTAGTGTGACATATTTGAAGAACAATGATTATAGCATCTGGGATGTCCCACAACACCCAACGAAAAGTCTAGCATGCCAGAATTTTTTGCATTTTCTCACCTAGTTTGATAACTCCTATGACTTGTCCCTTGATAGCCATGAGTGATAATTTCTTGACTCTCCTCCCCAATGACACGCAAGGATGTGAACGATGATTAGTCAGGGTCAAACTTGTAATGTTGCCGGTCTCCCGTGAGAATTTACAGCACTATGTTTGCCTAATCTGACACAGTGACCATAGTGAAAGACAAAAAAAATCATGTAGTATGATCCTGGCATTAGACAGGATTGGAAAGACAACTCCTAGAGAAAGATCTGCATGAGTCTTTTTAGCTGAACCCTTGTTAAATGTATTCTATGAACTTGGTACTCACCGGTGCTGGTACTGTAGGTGCGTACAGTTGTAGCAGTGGGTGGTGGCGGCGAATCTGAATCTAGTGATGCCGTGTCATCATCTTGGGAGCAGCCAGCTTGGATGGCACGGAGGTAACTATGGCTTCGGGAACGGAAGCAGGGAGGCAAATCAGGCTCCTCTGGCCGGGAATGAGAACGTGTGAGCATGTGCATCTCTCCAAATACAGACTCTGAACAGGAGTCTTCTCCATAGCATTGGTTCAACTCTGAGTCCCGCATCTGAAGACAGAGAGACAGGTTCAGCCCTGCTCCCAGGGCAGTTGGCTTGGATTGCCAGGTTGGTTGTTATCAAGACAGATGAAGTTGCACAGTAAACATATGAGAGTATCTGATCATGTGCTGGCATTTCTTGGTAACTAAACCCAACTCTGGTTCGTGGGAGAAGGTGGGGCATGCTCAGTATGAACATTAACAGATGTCTTGCTTAATTCTAAACTATTTGATCAGCTGAAGTGGATCTTAAAGATACTTCAGTAATTATAAAAAAAAATAGCTTGGATGCAAGTATTTAAATAAATAAGTTTTTTTTCTCTCTATGATGGGCTAAAAGTAAGACGTGTAGAGAAACCAAGCTCTTCAGGTATAAGAGCAAAGAGAGGAGGAATTCATTAACATAACATCAATGCTGAGGCAAATTCATCTGATATAAACTTGTATCATTAAGTCATACTCTACCCTCTATGTGGCAACTGAGCATTCTAGTAGTAGACACAATGAATTAGATTTTTTTTTTCCATTTTGATATAAGAGGATCCTGTCAACCCCACTCAAACAGCAGCATTAACAGCCAAGGCCATTTCATTCCAGTGGGCTTCATTCATTACACCAGGCCTCTTTAATTGATCATTTGTCACTCTGCTGAAGTGGAGAGGGAAACGAGTGAGGCAGGGTGGAAATGGCTCTGAGGCTAATCTCAGAAGCTTTTCACAGCCATTTAGACATGGGACCGCAAATGTTTTTAAAACTGTTATGAAATTATAAATGCATACACTTGTCAAGATATGATTGTACGTAAAGATTTGCACAGGCTATGATGTTACACATTCATGCAAAACTTGCAGAAGACATCTGACCTGGCTGATGCAGCTGTTGCGTCCAAGTGTGCTGCAGCCCTGACTGAAGTCGTCATCATCCCAGCGTGGGAATGCTGAGCTTATAGAACCTCCGATACAGTCCAAATTATCCACACTGCGATTCCCAGAGAATTCTCGCAGAGATGGAAGACAACTGAGAAGAGAAGAGAAAAGAAGAGGAGAGCAAAGTAGAAGAAGAATAGGTTTAAATTTGCCCATGTAACAATCAGCATTTCGTGTTGTTACTCTGCTCTTCCAATGGGCGTTTATAATCACGCTGCCCGTCCAAACAAAAAGTCGCACACTATAATATTTCACTGGACCGCCTTTAGCTTTGATTATTGCGGATTTCCTGTGGCTTTGTTTCAACAAATTTATCCAATATCACAGCATTTATTTCCATCCAGATTTGCAAGATTTTTTTGGCAAGATCTTGTCTTGATGACGGGCGAGTCGAAACACTCTGTAAAGTCTTCTCCAGCACATCCCAAAGACTTTCGATGGGGTTAAGGTCAGGATTCTGTGGTGGCCAATTCATGTGTGAAAATGATTCCTCATGCTCTCTGAGCCACTCTTTCACAATTTGAGCCCTAATTTTATGCCCCTGCCATCATGGAATAAAATATCCATTAATGTGATAACCTGGGTATTCAGTACATTCTGGTAATCAGCTGACTTCATTTTATTGCCACAGAACGTTGTTGAGCCTCGACCTGACCAACTGAAGCAACCCCAGATCATAACACTGCCTCCAGAGGCTTGAACAATGACCAGTATTCATGATGGATGCATCGCTTCATGTGCTTCCCTTCTTACTCTGACATGTCCATCGCTCAGGAATAGGGTAAATCTGGACTCATTAGACCACATGACCTTATCCCATTGCTCCACAGTCCAATCTTTATGCTCTCTAGAAAACTGAAGCCTTTTCTTCTGATTAGCTTGACTAACAAGTGGTTTTTATGGCCACAAAGCTGTTCAGTCCCAATCCTGCGAATTGTCGTCGCACTGTGAGTGTGGAAATGCTCTTTCTAGTCAAGCCTGTTGTTAATGGTGTTTATGAGGTAAAGGTGTAGATCTGGAGGGTCCTCAGACAGAGAGTGTTTTGGTAAACTGGGATGTATGGATGCTGTCAGTCCCCCACTCGCTTGCTCACTTGAGTTTGTTGACGGTGTAGTGGCTGGCTGCTTTATGTCCCGGGGCTCCCTCATGCCTGTGTTGCCTTCTGGCTCTCCCCTTTTAGCTATGCTGTCATAGTTAGTTGCCGGAGTCCCTGCTTGTACTCAGTGCAATATGTATACTGCTCCTACTTATTCAGGTGACATCGGGCATACCTAACAACCTGTGTTCCCCCCCCATCTGTCCCTCTGAGTTACATGTCAGTCCTGGGATCGAGATGCTGATCTCTTCTGCTCCTCGGACCTGCCTGATCCATCCTGGTGCCCTGTGTCTGGTTGGAGTCTCATCGCATCGCTTCTGTGGAGGACGGCCCCATGTGGACAGTTGAAAGTCATACCTGGAGGACGCTCTGGACACTGACAGTAATGCTTTTATGGCTGAGGACTACAGTTGACTTGCTAACTTTAGGACTAAGGCCCTGTCCACACGGCAACGGATTCAGGTGAATCCGATACAATTTTTTATCGTTTCAGCCTGGCGTCCACACGGCACCGGCGTTTTGGGTGCCCCAAAACGCTATTTTTTGAGAACGGTTTCCAGAGTGGAAAAATCTGGCAACGGCGCCGTTGCGAAGTCGTCTGGATGAGTAGAACGGATTTGTTTACGATGACGTCACAACCACATGACTAGAACAAGCAGCACTCACTCATTCACACCAGGTAGAAGAAGGGGTTTATGTGCATGCGTCCTACTTCTTCTATTGTTCTGGTGTCTCCGATGGGACCGTCTTACAGTGCACGTAGAGGTGTGGCATGTGTATTGCATCGTTTTCAGCAAGCGTTGCGTTGCCATATGAACCTGATATTTTACTGATCCGTTGCCCATGTGGCCGCGATATTTTTTTTACCTGCTAAAAAAAAATCTCGTTGCCGTTGTCGTGTGGATGTAGCCTAACTATAGTCATGTTGTCTGTTGTTGCCCAAATGAGGCTGGGTTCCCTTTTGAGTCTGGTTCCTCCCGAGGTTTCTTCCTCATGTCGTCTGAGGGAGTTTTCCCTTGCCACCATTGCCACAGACGTGCTCATTGGGGATAGATTAGGGATAAAATTAGCTCATGTTTTGAGTCGTTCAAATTCTGTAAAGCTGCTTTGCGACAATGTTTATTGTTAAAAGCGCTATACAAATAAACTTGACTTGACTCTTACTTTCAATATTAAACATAGCTGTGAGTTCTACTGTTGATTTTTTATGATTCGACTTCACCAAGTGTTTAAGTGATCGCCGATCATGGCCAGTCAGGACAGTTTTCCAACCACATTTCCTCTGTGAAGCTGACAGTTCACCACTATCCTTTCAGGTTTTAATAATGCATTGGACAGATCTTAACCCAATTCCAGTCATTTCAGCAATCTCCTTAGTTGCTTTCTTTGCTTGAGGCAGGCCAGTAATTTGACCCTTCTGAAACACAGTACCATCTTTTCCACGACCACAGGATACGTCTTCTGACATGATTGGTAAAGAAATGAGAAGTTACTCATTGCATCAGTTTGGGTTAAAAGGTTATTTAAAACCAAATAGCGACTTTTTTTTTTGGCTAGGCAGTGTACAAAGCAAATGGAAAAAGTTGCCATGAGGAAAAAGCTCTATGCTATGATGTAGACAAATATATGTAACAAAACACAGGGGTGTGTTGTTATAGGAAAATAACCAATGATAGTTTGGTGTGATGTGACCTGACATGAAGCAAACTTCTTGTGACCACCCTGAAGATTATTTTCCCCTAACAGCATATCCTGAAGTGTGTTATCTCTTTATACAGCAGCAATTTGCCAATGTTTAAAAATGTCAATTTATTAATGTATGATGCATTATACTTTTTTACCTGTTTATCATTACATTTGATATTATGAAACACTATAGCAGTTATAAACAACATCAATCTTTCCCTCACCAGCCTCTCTTTTTTTCTCTGTTTGGAAGTTTGATGACAAAATACAGCATGTCATGTTACTGAGAAACCAAAAAGGAAAAAAGTCCTCGGTCCTGAAGACTCTACCGTGGCATAAAACTGACTGACCGTTACAAAGTGCTGACACCATGGACTCCTTTGATAAATCTTAAATAAATGTCTCCTTAAAGAGAGGCAGTTGTTAATATAACCTATATCTATCTCTAATTATAACACAATTAATAAGTACTTTTACATTTTCTTGCAGACTGTCTGATCTGTGCTCTATATAGAAAATTAATCAATACCATCTGACTGTCCAATCAGATTTGGTTAATCACCAGCGCTGTGATATAACTCCTTTCAACAAATGTTTTTCTATCCAACTAGTTATTCATTAACCCATCAGTCTGTGCACACATCCATCCACATAGCTGTGTCAATTCTGCAGTGGTGGCTCAGTGGTTAGGACTCTGGATTACTGCTTTGAAGGTTGTGAGTTTGAATCCCAGTAATGCCAAGCTGCAACTGTTGGACACCTGAACAAAATCCTTAACCCTCATCTGCTCTGCATAAATGTATGCTGCTTTGGATAAAATCATGTGCCAATGTAGTTGATCTGCACATTTGGCTGGTGACATAATTTAAATGACATTATACACAAATGACAAATCCAACTAAAGTGAAAATGACCATTTCTGTGATTTGTCCAAAAAGGGCATCTAGGGTGAGGTTGAGCAATGGCCACAAACTCAGAGCAGGCTTTCCCCATTTTATTTCACTGAGTTATGAGTGTAACAGCTTAAAAAAAAAAAAAAAGCGTCATTTCCGTGTCTACCTAACTACTGTTCAATTCAATAGAGAAAGCCACTCAAGAGTTGTAGAATCCAGAGCCTTACTCATTAACCATCTCATAATAGGAGTACCGAGCACTCAGGCATGATAGAGTCTGATACTGGATATTCACAATAGAAAATGCATGATCTCTTATCACATAACTGTTACTCTGTACTCATATTCTGAGATGAATGTAGACCCAGGTGTCTGGATGAACTGCAGCGTTGCAGTCGATGGTAAAGCGGCTCCCCCCGGTGTGCTGTGTGAGGAGCTGCAGATGACCTGCTTCTCTTCACTGCACTGACCTTACGGAGCGTCCGATCTGCTGCAGAGTGGCAATGCTGTGGAGGGGAGACCATAGGGCCTCCAGATCCCCCTGGAGCATCGAGTAGTCCAGTGGACGGCTGGGAGAGAGGGCATTTAAAGGTGAAGAGGGCAAGAGGGCAACAGGTTACGGATAAGGAGGACGGTATGGTGTATGGTGTACTAGAGATGAGGGGATAGGAAAATGATTCTGAACATGTAAAGGGATTTCAAGTGGGGTAGATAGGATAGGGAGATATACTAATGGAAAAATTAAAGCTCTGCACTTTTATAATCGTGGTCATTTTTAAAGCCTACAACCAGCAATAAAACTTGTTCTGTACAACATTACAGGTTGCCAAATGTACTGTTGGGTGTGTTTTTTCTTCGAGGAACAGAAAAATAAAATCAAATAAAGTTGCATTTAAAAGGTCGGTTGAAGCTTAGATTATAGCAAGAAGAAAGGCTACACTATTAGTGTTGCCTGTGTATTCTTTAATTCCTCAAATGTCAGCGGGATTTAGGAAGACAGAAAGCAGTTCATAATAATTCTTCACTCAGGAATGGCATGTGCCAACATCGCCAGACACCAAACAACAGACAACTTCTTGACAATCGCTTTTAAAGGAATCCCACAAGTACATCTTCAGAAGATTGATGACTCCCTGTTGACTTCAAGAGGCTTGAGAAAAGTACTGAAGAGCTGGCTGGTAGTGTTCGCTGTCATTATTGCTTTCCTGCTATTCCTGGACTGTATTGCTTTACTGATATTGATGTTACTTATACAGACAGGGGTGGAATTTCTCTCCAAAAAATAAATATGGTGCATATTTTTCCATTAGTATATATTTGAAGTGACATGCTCGAGAATATTGCAGGTGTGTGGATTTTACATCTTCTTGAGGAGTTATTCTTCTGTCTATGTCAGTAGGGTGGAACCTTGTTCCTAAACACAGCATTCATATTTCTGCATTATGATGAAACGTGAAAATGTGCATTTTATTAACATCGACAAAACAAAAGGCGTAACAGTTCTATACACCATATATTTCTTACACACAGTTTTTCTGTTTAGAAGAAGGTGTGAGAGATGGCATATTAAAAGAGGAGAGGTTAGCTGTGCTAAATCTGTCACATGACCGGGCGCAGCTTGAGTGTGTGTATGTGTGTGGGCGTGTGTGTGTGTATTTATATCAATGGCAGGATGCCCACTTACTTTCTGGAAGGGAACTGGTCACTGAGCGACTGCTGTGTGGCACGTAGGTAGCTCTGTCTGCGCGCAGCAGTCTTTGGTGAGGGTTTCAAGCTGCTGTCCGAGTCATCGCTGTCCTCCAGGTCCCCCATAGCCTTAACGTAGCTGCCACTGCGCATCCGCCTGCATGGGATCTCACCTCGACCAAGAGTCCCGCTCCACTCTCCTGTAGAGGGCATCTACACCCAGTTCACAGATTGAACATAATAAGCATAAATACTGTTGGTAGAAATATCATTTGTATGACAGAGATGATATTCAGGTTATAACCTGTCATGTCAGTATTGTCTCATCTGTTGTACGTCTACTTATGTGTAGTTTTGTTTGATTTGTTGACATGTGGTTTACTTGATTCTTGTAGGAAATACAAAGAACCACTGAAAGCTTCATTGATAACATGCGCAACATATTTATACCTGTTCTGTAGCCTTTCAGAGCCATAATAAAATAGCCTTTTTTGTTGTTATATCTTGCTTGCAACATACAAGTATGTTAGCAATGAAGCCCTCAGTGGTTCTCTGAAATATATAATCAATGAAACACCTCTGCATCAGTGAAACTTCTCTATATGTCTGGGACAACTTCCTGAGTTGCCCCTATCAGTATACCCCCAGACTCACCCTGCCTCGCACCTGGAGATAATGGCAGGCCAGCTCCTGTTGGCATGACTTGGACTTGAGCAGGGAACGATCCAGTGTGGCTGAGCCCTTCGGGCACAACTGCCTACTGGGTCCCAGTGTGAGCGTGGACCAGGGCCCACCCTTCCCATAATTCCCTTCCACAACTGCCATTCTTCCTCCTCCTCCTCCTCCCCCTCCCCCAGGGCCTGGGAGTGCAAGGAGGCCCTGGTGCTTCAGGTCATTGTTGCTCTTTGAGGCTTTCAGTGTGTGCTCGCTAATGGTGTTGTAGCCTTGCATTAAATACTTTGAATTTGCTTGGCTTTCCAGCGCTGACCCTGATGCAGAGCTCTGACGACCCAGAGTCATCATCGCCACAGGGCTCCTGTAGTTAATGATATCACTGTCCAGGTCATCCGAACTCCAGTAGCCAGACATGTTGGAGCGTGGACGCCGTTTTGCTGTGCCCTCACTCTTGACCCGGTCTTTGCTTTTGCTGCGCCGGTGGTGTTTGTCCTCATTGGCGCTGCTTCCTGAACGCCCATTCATGTTGCCCTTCATAGCCGAGCTTTCGAGTGACTGTGACTTTGCAAAGAGTTTCTGCACAGAGTGAACCAGGTAGCGGATCTTCCCTGGGCTATCAGTGCGCTGCTGCTGCTGTTTAGTTGTTTCCACAGCTGTGCTACGATGAAACTGTAAGGTGCTGAAGCCATCCCGCTGCCCTGGCAACTGCTTCTCAAACTGATCCAGGAGGTTCGCTGGTAACCGGTTCATCTTCCCTGCAGCTAGATGCAAACAGAAAGAAGGGTTTAATACGTGATTTAGCACTGACTTGGACTGTTAAGCTCTTCTGCCTCATTCTTGCATATCAGGATATTATGGAATTTAAAGGCACTTATTTTGTTACCTCCAATTTTTTCCTTTAATGCAGCTAACTTAATGCATATCACATTTCATATTTTCTCATTTCATTTAAATGTTATTGTTATGATCCATTGGAATGGAAAAAAATCCTTTCTAAAGGTTATAAACGATACGTAAAAAGAGGAAGAACCCTGCATGGAAATGTCCAAAACTTTCTCTCTCTCTCTCTCTCTCTCTCTCTCTCTCTCTCTCTTTATAGAATACCTAGACTATTTGGAAATAATGTATTATTATGCCAGTTCTGATTATCTACAATTCTCCTACACAAACTCATAATTAGCACAATTCACTTGTAAATTAAATAATCACAGTATCATTTGTGTAATTTATTCAAATAGAGTATATTATCAAAATCTTCAGAAAGAAGCAACTGGCTTTATGGACCACACAAATTGTTTACTGCAAATGAAATGTGTATGGAGTTACATCAAATGGATACATCAAATTAAAATTGCTCAACAGATATCTCATCTCATTATCTCTAGCCGCTTTATCCTTCTACAGGGTCACAGGCAAGCTGGAGCCTATCCCAGCTGACTACGGGCAAAAGGCGGGGTACACCCTGGACAAGTCGCCAGGTCATCACAGGGCTGACACATAGACACAGACAACCATTCACACTCACATTCACACCTACGCTCAATTTAGAGTCACCAGTTAACCTAACCTGCATGTCTTTGGACTGTGGGAGAAACCGGAGCACCCGGAGGAAACCCATGCGGACACGGGGAGAACATGCAAACTCCACACAGAAAGGCCCTCGCTGGCCCTGAACCCAGGACCTTCTTACTGTGAGGCGACAGCGCTAACCACTACACCACCGTGCCGCCTGCTCAACAGATATACTCTACAAAAATCCCTTTCATAAAGAAACAGTATCAACAGCTGCTATGTAACAACTATATAAAGACCTACATTAATTATGTAAGCACAGGCATTTGGTTTGAAGTTCATGTTCCTGTCCTGACCTGGGGATGGGTTTCCCAAAAACCTTTTAATGCTAAGAGCATTTTAACTAGGAGAGAGAGTGTTTATTGTGCTGCTCGCTCTACCATTTTACGATGACCTTTGTGCTAAGATGCTTTTGGGAAACTCCGCACTGACCTGATATTGTAGCAGATCCACTGGTGATCATGGCTGTGCGTCCTGTTCCAGGTCCCATGTTCATTCCCATGCCGATAGACATAGAGGTACCCAGTGTGCCTGTGCTGATCCCCCCGATGTTGTCTCCAGCTGGAGGTGAGAAGTCACCCTGTTCGAAATGAGAGTTGTAATGGATACGTGGGAAGGTGCCACTGGTGGACAGCTGGTTGTTGAGGGGCATCAGGCAGTCTGGGGGAAGACCACCTGAGCTGGGCGAATTGGAGAAGTGATGGGGCTCCAGGGCTCCATAATGATCCATGGTGGAAGAAGGGACAATGTAGGGTTGATGTGATAGGGTGGAGCTAGCCGAGGGTGGGTACAATGGATCGAGGCGAGAGGGTGAGTGTGGAGGGTCACAGTCAGAGAGATGACGTGTGCGGTGGGGGGTGTAGCCTTTCATGATGCGATGTGGCAACCCCCCCAAAGACCCCTAAAGTAGCAGCATAGCTCCACCAGGGAGAGAGACACACCCTGGAGGAGATGTCCTGGAGAAAAATGAGGTAAAGGGGACAGAGAAGAGGGAAAGAGAGAAAAATTTGTGTCAAAAGATTTCATATTGCTGTCATCAGAGCATCATTTGTACTGAACCGGTATCCTACTGTGCTCATCTGTATGGGTTAAACTCTAGCACCTACCTAGACATGTGCATGCATGCACGCCAGAGATAAAACTGATTCTTGTAAACAGGATAATAAGCAGACTGTAGTAAAGCTTTTCCACTAAGAATGGTTTCATAATGGGAATGAATGGGCATATCGGAGAAAAGGCTATCCTACACAAATAGTCATTTTCATCCTGAGCCACAAACAACCTTACCACCTATTTTATGAGGACTCTAACTAGCAGAGGTGGACAGTAATGAAGTACATTTACTTGAGTACTGTACTTAAGTACACTTTTTGAGTATCTGTACTTTACTTGAGTATTATTTTTTTGGAAACTTATGACTAACTTTACTACATTTGAAAGACAAATATCATACTTTTTACTCCACTACATTTCTGTCAAGTTCCTCGTTACTATGAAGCAGCTTTGAAAGTCTTTTTTTTTTCTTTTCTAAAACATGATTTTTTTTTTCACAGGTGACACTGAGACAGCCTATCAGTAATCACTAGGGTCACGTCACGTCCATAGACTGGATAAAATCAAGTTCAATGATTTCCCAGTAGCATTATTTGAACAAGATCAGTTGATGGCAGAATGGAAGGAGGCAGTTCTTCTGGGGAATGCACACACCCATGGCCCATGAACCCATGTTTTAGTTTTCTGAAAGGAATAAAGATTCGTTTCATTTTAAATGTTTGCTTTGTTTACCTAAAACAAACCACATCATGGCCTATAAAAACCCGCCATCCAACCTGCAGAAGCATATTGAGGTATGTAAAGTTTTATTCCAAGAGAAAGCTTGCAATGAAATTGTCTGTGCTTTTAGAGTTTGCAATAACATTGCAAATGTAGCTATGCAGTCTGATTAGTCAAAGGACTTTCTATGGATTTGCCCGCCAAGATGCCGTAGCCTTGTCCACGGCTAACGTTAACACATAGCTAGTTAACTTGGACACTGTTAGTTAGCATGTAAAAACGGCATTACGCTAACATGAATAATGTTAACTTATCTGAAGTCCTTTCAGAAATGTTTTAGCATAATCTTGCCAAATAAACAGAATGTAGAAATCTTTCTTTTCTAGAAATGTTAGTGTCCCAATATGATTTTGAGTTTGAAAAGAGTTTGCTAGCATGTCAGGTGGAGTTTCACTGACTAGCTAGCTTAACATTAAACCACCATGATGGCACAGCATGCGTTCATTTTGTAAATCCAGTAAATTCAGTAGGTTGTTTCAGAGGCATTAGGTTTTGTAAGCGTTGTGGCAATAATACAACAATGCATTGAGAGAAAATGTACTTTTAATACTTAAGTATTTTTAAAAGCAAGTACTTCAGTACTTTAACTTAAGTAAAAGTTTGACTGTAAAACTTTCATTTGTATCGGTGTAACATCTGAGCAGTGGGATCTGTACTTTGACTTAAGTAATGAAGTTGGGTACTTTGTCCACCTCTAGTAACTAGCTGCCTCACACACAAAAAATACAGCTGTCTTTTTAGCTATTATACAGTGTATACCTCTGTAAAGCACGTAAGCACACATCCCTACTGCGTCATAGTCATGTAGATAGCTTAAAGCACGTCATATGGCTTACTCTTGCTCTACAGCCAATACTAGTAGGGGGCTACTACTGCATACTGTGTGCCCAGACTGTCTGTGGCCTTCTATTGCCTACTTGACATGTTGGAACATGCCAGAGAGAGAAAGGAACCATTCATTTGCTACAGCATTACTGTCACTGGCATCAAAACACCCAAGATAATGCTACTTTTACTTCAGCCATTTAGGTGGAGCAGTTAGATGAAGACGTTGACGAGTATGCCCAGCCAATACTTCTCAGTGCCTTTTTTTAAAGGAAAAAATTTTTTTTCATGCCGTGTAAGCATTGCATTTATGAGACAGAATTAGAGAAAGAGAGCCGACAACCCAAAATACCACAGGGGTCTCAGTGGAAAAACAGCAGAAACCTGAAACAAGGCTGGCAATGAACAGCCGACAGACACAAGCAGATCATGACCATGACTAACAAGAAAAGGAGGTACATTCTAGTATCATCAGTACTTCACGTACATTTTATTTTGAAGCACACACATTTATAACATCAAACGACTTCAGAAATGCAGAACAGAAGAGAGAAAGAGAACGATAATCAAACGCTCTACTTCGGAAGAAAGAAGAGTTTTGAGGAAAAGTGAAAATAAAAAAAAGGACATTGCCATTTCAGTTCAAGCGAATCATTAAAGTGAATTAATTCAAATCCATGTAAGATTAAAATTGCTATCGAAAGCTTCAAATCAATTTTTCATTTAGCTTAATGCTGTATGGTGTACAGCCTGAGACAGCAGCGAATGCACACACACGCACACACTTCCTTTAATATCCCTTCTCCTCATGAATGATTTCTCCTATATGAATTTGCACTTCTCTGCTCCTATGGTATTATCTGTTGGGATTATTATTATTTATTTATGAACTTAGATTCATTCATTAAGTGCCTATTTTGAATTCAATCACTCAGTGGTAACGCGAGGATAAACTTAGGAAATAATAATCTTGGATTAGTCTGATGCATTCACTTACTCATCCCAATGTGCCTCCAAACCTGAGAGAAGAGTGAGAAACGTGTGTGTGTGTGTGTGTGTGTGTGTGTGTGAGAGAGAGAGAAAGAGAGAGAGAGAGTTGGGTAAAGCTCCAGGTGTACAGACTGTATTTTTTGGACTTGCTTGCCATGCAGTCACCATCTGCTAATGTCTTTAGTGAAGGAATGACACTGCCACCCATACCACACACACACACACACACACACACACACACACACACACACACATTTTATATTAAGTTAAACCCCATTCAATTTGAAAAACATGTTTTTCCATTCATACTGCTGATTCCCCACATAAATGGACTGCATTATATCTTTCTCAGCTCATGGTCTTTGGTGTATAAATGTCTGGCTCTGACGTACACAAGAATATAATGTTTATTGAAAATCTTCTTAAAACGACTCTGCCTCGTTCTTCCGCCTGTTGGTTTGACGTTCTGATTTGACCTTGTTGTTGTTTTGATAAAGGTACAGTCTGGGTCATCACAAGCTTTTAAAGTCTCACTGAGTTATTTACAAGTTTTATTCTTGAACTCCGTGATAGTTGGAACATTTTCAGTCGAGTGGTGTAATGTTCTAATGACTTCTTACTTTATTTGTCTGTGGGAATCAACGAGCAAATTCCCACCTTAAATAGTTAAACATGTGCAAAATACCATACGTACTCAAAAGGACATGCAACTAAACCCAACTAAAATATATCAACATATCTAAAAGACCGCACTCAAATAAACCAATATGATTTTACACTTAATCACACCATCTAAAGACCTTGAAAGGCCATACAAATAGATAGATAGATAAATACAATTAATTAAAGATGCTGTAGACTCATGCTATAGCTCCTCTGAAATGCCTATGATGTTATGGTTACAGTTAAGACCAAAAATCTAGCTCAGTTGACCAAGTAAACTACATGGCCAAAAGCATGTGGACACCTGAGCATCACGCCCAAATTTGCTCACTTCCCAAACTGTTGCTGCAAAGTTTGATGCACACAAAATTTGTATGCTGTAGTATCTCCGCAAACTGAGGAGAGCAAGAATCCCGGCCCCCATCATGCACACATTCTACAGAGGCACCATCGAGAACATCCTGACCAGCTGCATCACCGTGTGGTACGGCACCTGCATCATGTCCTGCTGCAAGACTCTGCAGCGCATCGTGAGAGCAGCTGAGAGGATCATTAGTGTCTCTCTCCCTTCTCTTATGGATATCTATAACTCCTGCCTCACCCGCAAAGCCATCAGGATTGCAGGTGACCCCACCCACCCATATCACAGCCTCTTCAGCCTGCTGCCGTCGGGGAGGAGACTGCGGAGTCTCTGGGCCAAAACCAGCAGGCTCAAGAACAGTTTCTTTCACCAGGCGGTCAGGAGGCTCAACTCCCTCCCTGTTCTGCCCCTCCTCCCCCCTCTGCCCCCTGCCACAGATTCTGCCCACACACACCCCTGCCCCCCCTTCAGCATCTGACATGTCACCCTCACAGTTTCCCCCCACCAACACACACACATACTCTCAACGTTCATTCACACACTGAACTCAGGGACTGCACATTTCACTTTACCTCACTCATTTGTACTATTCCGCACTACCTCACCTTAACAGCTATTAGTTTATTGTTTATACTGCTTATTTCATGTTTACCTGCTATATCTCAAGTGCCCTTGACTGTTTATTTGCTCCAATTTATATGTGTGTATATATATATATATATATATATATATATATATATATATATATATATATATATATACACACACACACACGCGCATATATATATATATATATATATATATATATATATATATATATATATATATATATATATGAGCGTTTAGTCTATGTCTAGTTCTTATCTAGAGTGTTTATACTGTTTATATTGTTTATTTCAATTATTCTATTTTTATTTATTGCATTGCCTGTTTGCACTGTGGGTCAGAGAGGACTGTAATTTCATCTGTGCTGTATGTCGAGCATGTATAGCATATTTGACAATAAAGTTGACTTGACTTGACTTAAGAATTTCCCTTCATTGGAACTAAGAGGCACAAACCATGAAACAGCACGACAATGCACCTGCGCACAAAGCAAGGTCCATGAAGACACAGTTTGCCAAGGTTGGTGTGGAAAAACTCAAGTGGCCTGCACAGAGCCCTGACCTCAACCGCAGTCAACACCTTTGGGATGAGTTGGAATACTGACTGCACCCCAGGCCTTCTTGCATGACATCAGTTTCCAACCTCACTCATGCTCTTGTAGCTAAATGGCATGAAACCAACTTTGGCCTTTTATTTTTTATTAAACATTGTGTGTAATGTGTGGGTAATGTGTCTGGTTTGATTCTGAGCTCAGATTATGGTCTGCAGAGTTTTGCATTTTCTTCACTGTCACTTCCTTTTTTTTTTTTTTGTTTATGCTTCATTTCTGGTGTACTGTAATTAGGGCCGAGTCACTTCCTGGTTTGGTTATCGCAGCATCTTGTGACCTGCAGGTATTTATTTATCCCACCTTTTCTTTAGTACTCCCAGGCCTTCTATGTCTAACAGTCTGTCCTAGCCCTTATATATAGGTTTGATGCGTTTCTCTTGTTGGGCTTTCCCCCATGTTTGTTTCACCTGTAGTTGTGATGTTTCTGGTTTTGTTCAAAGTTTAATTTTATTTCTGCATGCATATTATGTATAGTCCTGGTTTCACCTGTGCCACCTGTCTGATGTACCCGGTCTTGCTTAATTTCAATAAACATGGCTCACACCTCCAGCCAATATTCTTATCAGTTTTGTCAGATTTATCTTTCCAGCTCATGTTAGTGTTACAGTTCTCCTCGTGTCTGTTTCCTCTGGGTTGTCTGGTTTCCTCCCACCTCCCCAAAACATGCATGTAGGTGGATTGGCTATGCTCAGTTGCCATAATTTAGTACTTCTCCGACACACCACACACCTAAAAACCTAAAAGATAAACACACCTACAAGTACCAGTCAAAAGTTTGGATGCACCTTCTAATTCAATGTTTTTTTCTTTTAATGTTTTTAATTTTTATTAATTAAAAGTCACTTCATGTCTTAAAGTAATGATGGATGTTGTTTCTTGTTACTTAATTGAGCAGTTCTTGACATAATATGGATTACTACAGTTGTGGAATAGGGCTATTTACTGTATTTTTATTATTTACTATTTACTGTTTGATTTCAAATGCATTAAGAAGGCAATAAATTGCACTAATTAACTTCTGACGAGGCACACTTGTTAACTGAAAAGCATTCCAGGTGACGACCTCATGAAGCTGGTTCAGATAATGCCAATGGTGTAACAAAGCATCATCAAGGGAAACGCTGGCTACTTTGAAGAATCTAAAATATGAAACATATATATGTGTATTGTCTCACATTTTTTGTTTACCACCATCCATCTAAACTTATCCAAGGATCATACACCTAAAGACACCCAAAGCACTACATACCTAAATGTATCTAACATGCTGTACACCCAGTCACCCAAAAGACCATGGGTGTAACTATGCTTTGGAAAGTGCTATAGACAAGAATAATGAGGAAAAGTTAGAGCTTCCAACCAGCAGTGATCTAAACTCTATAGTAAGAACAGGAAGATGGATGCTTTGAAATGGATGCAAAAAAGAATATGTTTGAAAACACACAACACCAGAACGACAATGCAGTTGAACACAGACAGTTGAACCACTGAAGTGGGGAGAAGATGGTGGGGGGGGGGGGGGGGGGGGGGGGTGTCAAGAGGAGCAGAATGAGAAGCTAATGTGGATGTAGGAGGAGTTTGAGGCATGGTCTTTCTCCCAAACTTCAGTGTAGTTGTCTTTTTCCTCTCCAAACAGTAGGGGGCGCCAAGGGGCAATGCATATACACAATGTGCACATGCACAGTAACTCCATAACTACAAAGAAGGACAACTAAGCAGAAAGAACTGCTCCAAGAGCAATCAGAGGACATTATCTATCACACTAGTGATCTTATCCATGACCAGCATCATCTCACCTGCGTAATGATAACTAATTTTACATTTTATTCTTTGAATAAATGTGAAATATACTCAATATGTTTTTCATGCTCATACGTAGAGCATTCATATCCTCGGGTAATGAAAGACCAGAGGCTGTTGTGTGAGAGCAGGTTTGAGTCAGAATGAGTTCCTCTGGCTTATGCTTGTTCTGTCTTGTGTTTTATAAGACTGAACACCCTCATGCGTCTTTTTCCTTTTTCTCCCTCCTGCCTGGAGAATGATGCAGCTTAGAGCACAAAACAATGACTGTGATTTTGCCACATCTATTCAATCTCATGCTGAGTGTGTATATGTAATACATATGCATACATACAACCAGAATCATATTTAATTCTGTGTGTATGTGTGTGTGTGTATATATATATATGTGTGTGTGTGTGTGTGTGTGTGTGTGTGTGTGTGTGTGTGTATATATATATATATATATATATATATATATATATATATATATATGTGTGTGTGTGTGCGTGTGTGTAATGGACACTGAAGCTGAGACATCTATAATAAACAAAAAATGGAGATAAAAGGACATGATGGGCATATGACAGAAAAGAAAGACATAGGGAGGGAAAGACGATACACAAGGACAGACCAGAAGGAAACACTCAGCAACCATATGTTCACAGTGTGCAGATTATCAAAGAGCGAGAGAGAGAGAGAGAGAGAGAGAGAGAGAGAGAGAGAGAGAGAGAGATGCTCAATCTAACCTTGTCCTAATTATATTCTGCACTGGGTGGGACCATTTTGCTCTATTTTAACAGCTCTAAATTTACTCTCAGTCTAACTCTCCCCCCTTTCGCACTGTGGCTCTTTGTTGTGATGAATGGTTTCTTCTCTTTGCAACCATTTCCCCTCCTAATTCAGACACGTGTGGAAAAAGTAATAGTAAAACACTAATAGGAGAAAATTGTGAGGACAAAAAAGAACATTTTTCTTTTCTGGCCAAGTCACCCAGTATCCCTGAACCACACTGAGCAAGCATTTGACTTAAGGGTTGTTTTATAATCAGGGTACAAAGTTTGTGCCACAGGGGTCCAAAATTCAAATTGATTCAAAGTGGTTCTTGTACCAGTTTTTAAGTGAAGGACAAGTTAAAGAACAGATTTCAGGTAATTTTTTGACATATGTGTATGGTAGTTTTGTGTAATCTGCTATAAGATAAAGAAGATTAAGTGTAGCTTTAAGCAGGGCTGGGAGAAACAAATGAAGTGATTCTCGGAGAGAACTTTTTTTTTGACAATTCAGAATCCACTACTTCCATAGTGCTTTTAAATATAAGGCTGTAAGCTTTGTGTTAGTTGTCTCTAATATTTATGTCCCAATATCTTGACCACATTTTAGGATGAAAATAATCATTTTAGATATGTTATTTTATATTGAAAAATTAGCTGTCTCGGAGAGGACATTTTTTTGACACAATTACATACTAATTTGATCAAAATAGTCTGAAAACTTACTGGCATTGAACATTAAAACTTAACTATGTTTCCAATGATATGGAACCAAATATGTGTTTTATGGTATAAAGAATGATTTAAGTGCATCCCTTTTGGAGCTACCTGTGGTCAAAAAAGCACTTTTTCTAAATGACACGAGTAATTTTGCTAAATATGACACATATTGCCATACATTCACCAAAAATAACCTTATCACCAATTTTTTTTTTGCATGGTAAATAGAGCTATCACAGGGCTACAATAAACAACCAAGTTTATTTAATCAAGCCTTTTGATATTGAAGATAATAAGTGTTAAATGTGATTTTTAGCTTGCGTACCCTGATTGTAAAACAACCCTTAAAATAGCCAGGAAGTAAAATGGCTTTATTACAGACCTGGCACAACAGTAGTAGTGATCAGGACCAGTGTCTTCTGATGTTTGAGTCACACACGTCACTCAGTAAGTTTACATGCACACTAATATGCCACTGTTACTGTTATATAATATGACAGTATTTGGAATTTAATGCGGGTCGTGTAAACAGCATATTCTGTTTGGATATTCCGATATTATTCAGCTTTTTGGAGCATTCTTTGGATATGTATGCAGCGCATTTGGAATATGGATCTCATTTTGGAGTTTTTACAGCAGTTTGGGATGCACTACCTTTTACCTGTTTACGGTCAGCTGTGTGTATTGTACACAAACCAACTAGACAACAGTTTGCAAGGTAAATGCATGTAAATAGAAACATGAGAGTAATATTCATTTTCATTAGCCATGTGAATGACTTAGAAGGAATATTGCCTTTTTTTTTGGAAAAAGGGCAAAAACCTGAATATTTTGTGCATGTAAACGTAATGAGTGAGTGTGTAGGATTTGCAACCAAATTTTAAACATGATAACTAAACAAGATAATTTGAAATATTATCAGTCCCCTAAATTGGTAGATCACAGGTTCTCAATCCTGGTCCAGGAGTACTACTTGTCAGGCACATTATTGTTTTCCCTGCTCTAACACACCCGAGTCATCTAATTACATTACAGACGTAATTATCCAGAGCAATGTACAATGAGCAGTTGGGAGCTAGGTGCCTTGCTCAAGGTTACGTCTACCATGGATTTTCCTGCCAGTCCAGGGAATCATACCATCAACCAAGACTGCTTCTAGAAGAACTTTATTCATCACACATACACTTGTGGAATTCCTCTCTGCTGTAGGTACCGCCACCATCCCGTCTAGAACTACAAATCCCATCAACTAACTTCCGCGATGACCTACGTCATGGCTGGGCGGGATCACCTACATCACGTCCTCCATGACTCTATAAGTGACCCGGAAACTTCCAATTCGCTCTCTCTCGTTGTGGATCTCTGCATCATACAGACGTAAAGAGATAACCCTCCGTTCATCAGAATGTCCAAAATCAAGATGTCTGCCTTGCAAGAAGAAGGACTCAGCGCGCTTTCATATTTACCACTGGCCACGGTAAAAATACTACTTAAGTTGCGCCGTCTCACTCATATTGAGTTACAACCGGTTTTATTTGTATTATAAGTAACGTTACGACTGCAGCCCAAGCAGTTAATTAAAAGTTAGAAGCGACCGGATTCCTTCTGACTTAATCGCTGTGCACATTGTTTGATCAGAGACTTTTCCTCACGAACGACGAAGTTCGGACCAAGGAAACCTCTGCGCTTTCACGGAAGCGACCCATGAGCTTCTGTGAACCCCGCAAAACTTCGGGATATCTGGAAGTAAGGCTGGCATTTGGGCAAATTAGTCTTAGGAATTAGCTTTATGAAGTAGTGTGAATTTAAACTCAGGAACTGTTTAATTGTGCACACTGTAGACACTTAGAGTGTTGAGTTGATCATTGTGGTTCTATATTGTTCTCTCAGTTGTTTTAATAGATAGGTTGTTGCATGCTTTTCTCTATCCTTTCTAACACCTTTAATTTCATTATTACACATATTTTGACCTCATCAAGATTTCAGTGGATTTAGTAATGTTATAAGCTAGTGGGTTAGCTACCACGGCTAATTCCTTTGTCTCAAGAAGACCACGAGGTGATTCTCACCTCCCCCAACACACACACACCCTTGCTATCCCTCTCATACACACACACACGCACACATACATACCTCACCATTTATGCTTATATATATATATATATATATATATATATATATATATATATATATATATATATATATATATATATCGATGTTGACCATATTGAATGTATTCAAACTGCTATTACCCATTTAGTATCATTGTTATAATAAATTCAATTAGTTTGTTAAACTGTGCCTGTCTGTTTTTGCTACTATATTTTTGAGGTCACACAATCTCAAAGAACTCCAAATTGCCTTCACCCAAGTGTATATGAATACTATTGGCTGTAGTGCCTATGTAATACGGTAAGTCATACATTATTGCTGCATTGGTAGTGATCATAATAATTTGGAATATGACGCGGTACGCGGTGGTCCGGATCACCGTATTTTCCATACAAAACGAGGGCATTAATTAATTATTTTTCCTGGATTGTGGTCCGGTTCACCGTATGCTGTATTATATTACGATATAAATAAAAACTTACCAAAATCATACTGTGTTTGTCATTTAATACGAGTTTTTTTACAAAGTCGTACATCATTTGTTATTTTTTCTCAAACCGGAAGAGAAATGCATGCGTAAAACACACGCGCAATAAAAGATACCAGTTCTAACGCATGTAAAAAAGCGGGAGCTGCCACGAGGGAAGTGAAAAATAATTTTACCAACTTTCGTCATTATGTCTCAGGGTGGTTATGAACAGCTTCTAAGGAATAAGAAAAAATGTGCTAGAGACTACAAAGCAACAGAAGAAAGGGCAAAGGAAAGAATTTATTCTAAATTAGGGGAAGAAGTAGCTGAAAATTTAAAATTTATTTGTCTTCTGAACTTGGTGGTCCGGACCACACCTGAAAACGGCGTGGTCCGGACCACAACGGTAGTCCGGACCACCGCGTACCGCGTCATATACCATAATTTAGCTGTTTGGTAATTTATTATTAAACACCAAAATTAATGGTATTATTAATGAGACTGATTTAATGAGACTGATCACTTAAGACCAATTGCACCCACACTGCATTTAACCCATCTGAAGCAGTGAACACACATGAGCAATGATCAAACACACACATACCCAGAGCAGTGGGCAGCCATGCTAACAGAGCCCAGGGAGCAGTTGGGGGTTAGGTGCCTCGCTCAAGGGCCCCTCAGCCTAAGGCCGTCCCATGGACTGTGGGGGAAACCAGAGCACCTGGAGGAAACCCGCACAGACACGGGGAGAACATGTAAACTCCACACAGAAAGGCCCCCGTCGGCCGCTGGGCTCAAACCCAGAAACTTCTTGCTGTGAGGCGACAGTGCTAACCACTACACCACCGTGCCGCCCAGCTGCCTTTAACCTTTAGGCCATGGTTGCCCCAGCCTACTAATCAGCTAATTCCTGGGTTGAAGTTATTGTGTAAAAACAGAGCAAACGCTAAAATGTACAAAACCAGGGCTGGATACCTGCACAAGAAATTTGCCTGAGTAAAATTTACTCAAATTGAAGAAAATTTTACTCTACGCCAGATAACATTTGGTCCCTCTCTAAAAAGAGTAAAAGTTACTCTTTTGATAGAGCTGTTTTTCCAGAGTCAATTCTCCATCAATTCAGTGTTAATATTTTACTCTTTGTAATGGTATTTGACTCTCTTCAGTGTGTCTTGAAATTAACTCTTGGATTATTTTACTCAGTTCAGAGCCACAACCAACTTTGTGACACAATTACTCTGTAATTTTGCTCCAACTCCAGCTCCAAATTTTACCCTCTAAACTCAAAATAGAGCAAAATTAACTATTTACAGTGGTGCTTGAAAGTTTGTGAACCCTTTAGAATTTTCTATATTTTTGCATAAATATGAGCTAAAACATCATCAGATTTTCACCCAAGTCCTAAAAGTAGATGAAGAGAACCCAGTTAAACAAATGAGACAACAGTATTCTACTTGGTCATTTATTTATTGAGGAAAATGATCCAATATTACATATCTGTGAGTGGCAGAAGTATGTGAACCTTGAGGATTAGCAGTTAATTTGAAGGTGAAATTAGAGTCAGGTGTTTTCAATCAATGGGATGACAATCAGGTGTGAGTGGGCACCCTGTTTTATTTAAAGAACAGGGATCTATCAAAGTCTGATCTTCACAGCACATGTTTGTGGAAGTGTATCATGGCACGAACAAAGGAGATCTCTGAGGACCTCAGAAAAAGCGTTGTTGATCCTCATCAGGCTGGAAAAGGTTACAAAACCATCTCTAAAGAGTTTGGACTCCACCAATCCACAGTCAGACAGATTGTGTACAAATGGAGGAAATTCAAGACCATTGTTACCCTCCCCAGGAGTGGTCGACCAACAAAGATCACTCCAAGAGCAAGGCGTGTAATAGTCGGCGAGGTCACAAAGGACCCCAGGGTAACTTCTAAGCAACTGAAGGCCTCTCTCACATTGGCTAATGTTAATGTTCATGAGTCTGCCATCAGGAGAACACTGTACAACAATGGTGTGCATGGCAGGGTTGCAAGGAGAAAGCCACTGCTCTCCAAAAAGAACATTGCTGCTCATCTGCAGTTTGCTAAAGATCACGTGGACAAGCCAGAAGGTTATTGGAAAAATGTTTTGTGGACGGATGAGACCAGAATAGAACTTTTTGGTTTAAATGAGAAGCGTTATGTTTGGAGAAAGGAAAACACTGCATTCCAGCATAAGAACCTTATCCCATCTGTGAAACATGGTGATGGTAGTATCATGGTTTGGGCCTGTTTTGCTGCATCTGGGCCAGGACAGCTTGCCATCATTGATGGAACAATGAATTCTGAATTATGAAAGTGAATTCTAAAGGAAAATGTCAGGACATCTGTCCATGAACTGAATCTCAAGAGAAGGTGGGTCATGCAGCAAGACAATGACCCTAAGCACACAAGTCATTCTACCAAAGAATGGTTAAAGAAGAATAAAGTTAATGTTTGGGAATGGCCAAGTCAAAGTCCTGACCTTAATCCAATCGAAATGTTGTGGAAGAACCTGAAGCGAGCAGTTCATGTGAGGAAACCTACCAACATCCCAGAGTTGAAGCTGTTCTGTATGGAGGAATGGGCTAAAATTCCTCCAAGTCGGTGTGCAGGACTGATCAACAGTTACCGGAAATGTTTAGTTGCAGTTATTGCTGCACAAGAGGGTCACACCAGATACTGAAAGCAAAGGTTCACATACTTTTGCCATTCACAGATATGTAATATTGGATCGTTTTCCTCAATAAATAAACGACCAAGTATAATATTTTTGTCTCCATTTGTTTAACTGGGTTCTCTTTATCTACTTTTAGGACTTGTGTGAAAATCTGATGATGTTTTAGGTCATATTTATGCAGAAATATAGGAAATTCTAAAGGGTTCACAAACTTTCAAGCACCACTGTATGAGGAAAATACTTTTAATTCTGGAAAAATTGCTTAGTCGTTTTTCCTGTGTATGGACTGGATTATTGTAAAATTTCTGACTTGTGATATCAATAGAGGCATAAATTATCCTGAAAAGTGCTCACATTCTGCAATAAAGGAGAAAAACATATTTTCCAATGACACTAGACTGTAATGTAGGTGTGTCATTATACATTTCCACTTTTGAAGTGAGCTGTTAGTAATAAAGTTCTTCACTTTTTGAAAGATAGACTCTGCATTTGTTTATTGAATAAAACATCACTCTCACCACTCTTCCACTCTTCTTTCAATCAGCTTATCTTTTCTAACATGAAATATTATAGATCTTTCATGGCTAATTACATTTTAAGCATATAACCCCTCAACAAAATGGGCTTCCAGGAAGTGTGCAAAAACACCTTCCCTTTTCTTCAGCCTTCCCTACTTGTTTCTTTATCTTCTTTGAACAAAGCAGAGATATGAGGATTAGCATTATATCCTTTTATCTACAGTGAGCCTTAAGCGTTAGAAGAAGCACATAAAGTGTATCGTCTGTATCTTTATCAGAAGGCTGCAGTGTGTGATATGTATTTGCATTGCATGAAATGATGAAAACCTGGAGACTGAATAAACCTATCAGTGCATGAAAATTAAAGGGAAAAGCATTGGGTTTCATAGCAGGTTTTTTGAAAAGTATGCACACAAACAAAGATGTAGAATATAGGTTTGTGTAGCTTTATAACTAAGAAGAAGCCCAGAATAATAACGAGAATAAAAACGTACAATTAGCAGGCTGCTGACTGAGTAGTACATTTTGACATGGCATGCAAATAATGTAAATAAAACTACCTCATAATGTGTGTTTGAACAATTGCTTAGGAGGGGTAACAAAGTTATTACCACCATATGAAAAACCAGTCCTTTGAAGACACACCTAAACTGACTCAGAGACTGTGCTGCTGTCAATAATCTGCTAATGGATGCCTGTCAACGTGTCACCACAGGATGAGCTGTTTCCATGGCAACTCTGAGTATAATGCACATTCTTCATGGCTGTGGACATGTGTGTTTATTGCCATTGGCCAATGTAAGGGTGTGTGATCTGAAACAGCTCAAACCTCAAGAGGCTCTTGCACAACATCAAACAACAGAAAGAATTTGACATAACACAAAATACGTCCTGTCACAAAGACCCCCTACTGCAGAACACTGTACTTACATTTGGAGGTCATCACACAGGTGGCAGGGATCAAACAACCTCTCAGTTTCCTGTTGAAAGACAAATTGGTTTATCAGAGGTGGACAGTAATGAAGTACATTTACTTGAGTACTGTACTTAAGTACACTTTTTGAGTATCTGTACTTTACTTGAGTATTTTTTTTTGGAAACTTATGACTTTAACTTCACTACATTTGAAAGGCAAATATTGTACTTTTCACTCCACGACATTTCTATCAAGGTCCTCGTTACTCATTACTATGAAGCAGCTTTGAAAGTGGATGTTTTTTTCTTTTCTAAAATGTGATGGTTTTCTCACAGGTGACACTGAGACAGCCTATCAGTAATCACTGGGGTCATGTCACATCCATAGACTAGATAAAATCAAGTTTAATGATTTCTCAGCAGGATTATTTGAACACGATCAGTTGATGGGAGAATGGAAGGAGGCGGTTCTTCTGGGGAATGCACGTACCCATGGCCCATGAACCCATGTTTCAGTTTTTTGAAAGGATTAAAGATCTGTTTTGTTTTAAATGTTTGCTTTGTTTGCTGAAAACGAACCACATCACGGCCTACAAAAACTCGCCGTCCAACTTATGGAAGCATATTGAGGTATGTAAACATTTTATTCCAAGAGAAAGCTTGCAGTGAACTTGTCTGCGCTTTCAGAACTAGCGCTAACGTTGCAATAGCTATGCAGTCTGGTTAGTCAAATGACTTTCTATGGATTTGCCTGCCAAGATGCCGTAGCCTTGTTCACGGCTAACACATAGCTAGTTAACTTGGACACTGTTAGTTAGCATGTAAAAACAGAGTTACGCTAACATGAATAACGTTAACTTATCTGACGTCCTTTCAGAAATATATGTTTTAGCATAATCTTGCCAAATAAACAGAATGTAGAAATCTTTCTTTTCTAGTAGCGTTAGCTACCCAATATGATTCGAGTTTGAAAAGAGTTTGCTAGCATGTCAGGTAGCATTTCACTGACTAGCTAGCTTAACGTTAAACCACCATGATGGCACAGCATGCATTCATTTTGTGAATTCACATTTCTGTCTTTGGCAACGGCATTAGGTTTTGTAAGCGTTGTGGCAACAATACAACGATGCGTTGACAGAAAATATACTTTTAATATGCAAGTATTTTTAAAAGCAAGTACTTCAGTACTTTAACTTAAGTAAAAATTTGACTGGACAACTTTCACTCGTATTGGAGTAACATTTGACCAGCGGGATCTGTACTTTGACTTAAGTAATGAAGTTGGGTACTTTGTCCACCTCTGTGGTTTATTAGTCTTAAGTAATTTCATCAGTCTTAAGAAAACCCAGTTGCACTCTCATACTAATGTATATGCAAAAAAAGTGACTGCTTTACTTTGTACCCTGGTGAATAGTTAACATTTGATAAGCACACAGCTCTCTGGTGACAGAAGCATTGTCTTAAAATGTCACTCCATCCACCATCTTATTCTTGTGATGTCTGTATTTTGAGCTACTGTATGCCTGGGACTTTTAGTTAAGAAGCATAATATTTCATCATTTTTAATGAAAACTGCAGGCTTGTTAAATTGCTACACCTACATAAAACATCTTTGAGAAGAAAAAACAGTATGTGAAGTTTTAAAAATCAAAACAAAATTTGTGGATAAAACAAGAATGTTATGATCATTAATCACTCGAGGAAGTTCAGTGTCACTGTCTAAAGAGATTCCAGTGTAAAGCTTCATCGCGAAACCTCATCTGGTTTTTGAGTAATCAAAAACATATTCATGTAGTCAAAGGGCTGCATGTTTATTGTACTGTAGTGTCAAAGGCTAATCCTATATCCAGCCACACTGACAAAATACTCTCTACAAGTACATGAACTCTCTGCTGTCAGGGCCTCCTCTGTTTCTGTATTAACTGCAGACCTCAGGCTGAGTATTGAGATTTAACAGCATTTTTGAAATAAATGTAAATTTCTACAGCCATACAGCTTTAATGGCAACAATGGTGATGACGATATACTCTACATACAGTGGTGCTTGAAAGTTTGTGAACCCTTTAGAATTTTCTATATTTCTGCATAAATATGACCTAAAACATCATCAGATTTTCACACAAGTCCTAAAACTATAGATAAAGAGAACCCAGTTAAACAAATGAGACAAAAATGTTATACTTGGTCATTTATTTATTGAGGAAAATGATCCAATATTACATATCTGTGAGTGGCAAAAGTATGTGAACCTTGAGATTCAGCTCATGGAGTCTTGATATTTTCCTTTAGAATTTGCTGGTATAATTCAGAATTCATTGTTCCATCAATGATGGCAAGCCATCCTGGCCCAGATGCAGCAAAACAGGCCCAAACCATGATACTACCACCACCATGTTTCACAGATGGGCTAAGGTTCTTGTGCTGGAATGCAGTGTTTTCCTTTCTCCAAACATAAGGCTTAACATTTAAACCAAAAAGTTCTATTTTGGTCTCATCTGTCCACAAAACATTTTTCCAATAACCTTCTGGCTTGTCCACGTGATCTTTAGCAAACTGCAGACGAGCAGCAGTGTCCATTTGGAGAGCAGTAGCTTTCTCCTTGCAACCCTGCCATGCACTCCATTGTTGTACAGTGTTCTCCTGATGGTGGAGTCATGAACTTTAACATTAGCCAGTGTGAGCGAGGCCTTCAGTTGCTTAGAAGTTACCCTGGGTTTTTTTGTGACCTTGCCGACTATTACACACCTTGCTGTTAGAGTGATCTTTGTTGGTCGACCACTCCTGGGGAGGGTAACAACAGTCTTGAATTTCCTCCATGTGTACACAGTCTGTCTGACTGTGGATTGGTGGAGTCCAAACTCTTTAGAGATGGTTTTGTAACCTTTTCCAGCCTGATGAGCATCAACAACACTTTTTCTGAGGTCCTCAGAAATCTCCTTTGTTCATGCCATGATACACTTCCACGAATATGTGTTGTGAAGATCAGACTTTGATAGATCCCTGTTCTTTAAATAAAACAGGGTGCCCACTCACACCTGATTGTCATCCCATTGATTGAAAACACCTGACTCTAATTTCACCTTCAAATTAACTGCTAATCCTACAGGTTCACATACTTTTGCCACTCACAGATATGTAATATTGGATCATTTTCCTCAATAAATAAATGACCAAGTATAACATTTTTGTCTCATTTGTTTAACTGGGTTCTCTTTATCTACTTTTAGGACTTGTGTGAAAATCTGATGTTTTAGGTCATATTTATGCAGAAATATAGAAAATTCTAAAGGGTTCACAAACTTTCAAGCACCACTGTACAATGGGGTCTAGAAGTCTGAGTCCACAATGAAAATATGGGATTTTTTTCATTTAAAATAGTATTATATATATATATATATATATATATATATATATATATATATATATATATATATATATATATTTTTTTTTTTTTTTAAAGAAATATTTAAAAAATTTTAAGTATTTACAAATGTTTAAAACAAAGAAAGTGTTCAATATCTTGAGTAGTACCTATTCAATATTCTACACTGTTTCAAGATTAAATTTGTGACAGTGGCCATGTTAATTGCTTTGTACAAAAGCTCAGATTTTTCTCATCCCAAAAATAGGTCCCAAATTTCCAAATTTCAAAGGCTGGTCCATTTCTAAAATAATGCCAGAGGCTGAGGCTGCACAGTGACTGATCAATGACAGCAAAATGTATTTTTTTTAATTTTAAAAATGGCATTGAAATATGCAATTTCCAAGCATTTCAGTTTATTTTTAATGATATTTATATTGGTCTCAAAACTTGCAAGTGGATCATGTATCTGCTGACAGTTTATAACAGCACATGTTTAGCATCTGACCGCACCAGGCAGTATGTATTTTTACGGGGCAACAACATTGACATTTGATAAATCATACAGTAATCTTCAATCATTACAGACATAAGGCAATTTTTTAAAACAATTTTATATTTGTAAACCACAAGAAAAAGCCTGTAACATTAACTGTCCCAACTCTCCCCATTTGGCCATTTTGGGAAAAAAAAAATCCTTAAATGTTTTTTCCCCGGGAATTTTAGTTTAATAAACAAACTCTATCTGGTAACTCTAGGCTACATACTTTAATTCCTAACAAATCCCGAATTCACCAGTGTACATTACAACCTAGAATGGAGGTGGACTGTGAAGCAGTAAATACAAGTTTTTGGTTGACAAAAGTATTTAACTGCACAAACTTTGCTGCAGTGTCCATCCTTGTGGCTCCAAAGGAAGTAGGTTACTCTCAGGGGCCACATCTAACTTCTGATATAATCTAAAACCTGATATTACACAGTTTTGCGAAGATATGAAGTTTATCTTTGAGTGGTGAATGTATATTTCCCGAGAAGATAAACTTCATATCTTTGTGCCACTGTGTAATGTTCTTTGCCAAGTTTCCCAAAAGCATTGTAGCAGAAAGAGCATCGTTAAATGGTAGAGCGAGCAGCACAATAAACACTCTCTTTCCTAGTTAAGCTGCTCTTAGCATTCAGAGGCTTTTGGGAAACCCACCACTTTATATTATATGGACACAAATAAAAACATACAAGTTAATAAAAATAATTTTAATTTTGAATGTTCACCATTTTGATAACGTGAGTCGAGTCAGCGGGAAAACAAGCCAAGCCAAGAAGCCTTTATTTGTCACACATACTGTAACACTCAAGAACAGAATCAAGCACACAGTGAAATTTAGCCTCTGTATTTAACCCATCTGAAGCAGTGAACACACACATGCGAGCAATGAGCACACACACATACCCAGAGCAGTGGGCAGCTATACTATAGTGCCCAGGGAGCAGTTGGAGGTTAGGTGCCTTGCTCAAGGGCACTTGAACCTAAGGCCACCCCATGTTAACCTAACCTCATGTCTTTGGACTGTGGGGGAAACCGGAGCACCCGGAGGA
This sequence comes from Neoarius graeffei, assembly GCF_027579695.1. NCBI lineage: Eukaryota > Metazoa > Chordata > Actinopteri > Siluriformes > Ariidae > Neoarius > Neoarius graeffei. The sequence continues at coordinate 66,327,210 of NC_083572.1, forward strand.
AACCCACGCAGACACAGGGAGAACATGCAAACTCCACATACCCGGTAGAAGGGCCCCCGTCGGCCACTGGGCTCAAACCCAGAACCTTCTTGCTGTGAGGTGGCAGTGCGAACCATTACACCACCATGCCACCTGTGCCACCGGGAGTGATGTAATTGGAGTGAAATATCAGAAAATATGCCACTCAGATCCGCGATGTATTTGGTATGGAACATATGAGTTTTTCAACATCAGAAGATACACTTCATATCTTCAGGCCAACATGTGATTTTCTTTTTATTATATAGACACATTCACAAACAAAAAGTACCCAAATTTATCAAAACAATTCACCGATTTCCTCATGAGTGACATATAGAGAGATTTATGCCACGATTTTGAATCTCCAGTCTTGCAAAGTGGGAATTGTAAAAGAGAAAATGGAAAATTGAAATCAGGAGGAGTAAATTTAAATGAAAAAAAAAGAAGGAAATGCAACAGTGATAGTTGTCTTTTTCACACTTGGTCACAAACAATCGTTTGTATTCTGTAATCCAGACCCGAGCAAGGACCATTAACTTTTAAATCACATTGAACCATACAGGGGCAGCTATATTAATTCTAGGATTTCACAAACAACCTTCACAAGCAACAAGAGAGAGAGAGAGAGCACCCATTCCTCTGTGTGTGTGTGTCCACTTAAAACTTAATTAGAAGCATGTGGCCCTTACTCTGCTGACTATAAATTAATTAGTTACCCTCACTATAGCAAACAAGAAGCAGTCTCTGCAACCTGCCATCAGTGCCTGCCTGTTTCTTTTACTCTGCTCATTATGTCCTCCTTATTATTTTGAATCAATGGCCTAATTAAGTTTCTGGGATGATTTATATGTTCATTGGGTGCGCTCTCTCTCTCTCTCTCTCTCTCTCTCTCTCACACACACACACAGTAGCAGGACCTTTCTCTTGTTTGAAGGTTTATATTTGATAGAAAGGAGGAGATTAGATAGAAAGGGAAAGCAATTAGCAAGCAAAATGGCTTCATTTGCCTGATTAGCCTTTTAATGTGAACACATTAAATGTCATTTCAGTTTCCCACTTGTCTTTATTCAGTGATGTAAGGTGAGTTTACATCTTAAAAGGGAATGCATGAAATACAGAGATGGAGAGAAAAGAAGAAACCTGAAATGCCAGTGACATAAGTGGACAATAAGAGTAGCTTCACAGAAAGCATTACATATTAAAGCACTGCATATTTGAAAAGTTACATTGTCTTGCAAAAGTATTCATCCCCCGTGGTGTTTGTCCTGTCTTGTCGCATTACAAGCTGGAATTAAAATGGATTTTTGGGGGGATTTGATTTATACAACGTCTACCACTTTAAAGGTGAAAATTGTTGTTTTATTGTGGCACAAACAATAATTAAGATGAAAAAACAGAGAAATCTGGAGTATAAGTATTCATAAAGTATAAATATGCATAAGTATTCATCCCCCCCAAAGTCAATACTTTGTAAAGCCACCTGTTGCTGCAATTAAAGCTGCAATTCTCTTGGGGTATGTCTCTATTAGCTTAGCACATCTAGCCACTGGGATTTTTGCCCATTCCTCAAGGCAAAACTGCTCCAACTCCTTCACGTTAGATGGGTTGTGTTGGTGAACAGCAATCTTCAAGTTATGCCATAGATTCTCAATTGGATTGAGGTCTGGGCTTTGACTAGGCCATTCCAAAACATTTAAAATGTTTCCCTTTAAACCACTCCAGTGTAGCTTTAGCAGTATGTTTAGGGTCATTGTCCTGCTGGAATGTGACCCTTCGTCCCAGTCTCAAACCTCTGGCCGATTCAAACAGGTTTTCCTCCAGAATTGCCCTGTATTTAGTGCCATCCATCTTTCCTTCAATCCTGACCTGCTTTCCTGTCCCTGCGGATGAAAAACATCCCCACAGCATGATGCTGCCACAACCATGCTTCTCTGTAGGAATGGTGTTCTCAGGGTGTTGGGTTTGTGCCACACATGGCATTTCCCATGATGGCAAAAAAGTTCCATTTTAGTCTCATCTGACCAGAGAATCTTCTTCCATGTGTGCGGGGAGTCTGCCGCATGCTGTTGGGCAAACTCCAAACGTGTTTTCTTATTTTTTTCCTGAAGCAATGGCTTTTTTCTGGCCACTCTTCCATAAAGGCCCGCTCTGTGGAGTGTATGGCTTAAAGTAGTCCTTTGGACAGACACTCCCATCTCTGCTGTGGATCTCTGCAGCTCCTTCAGTGTTTGTATCTTTGTCGCATCTCTGATTAATGCCCTCCTTGCCCGGTCTGTGAGTTTTGATGAGTGGCCTTCTCTTGTCAGGTTTGTAGTGGTGCCATATTCTTTCCATTTTGCCATAATGGATTTAATGGTGCTCCATGGAATATTCAAAGTTCAGGATTTTTTTTATAACCCAACCCTGATCTATACTTCTCCACAACTTTGTCTCTGACCTGTTTGAAGTGCTCCTTGGTTCTCATGTTGCTTGCTTAGTAGTGTAGCAGAGTCAGGGTCCTTCCAGAACAGGTTGATTTATACAGACATCATGTGGCAGATCATGTGACACTTTGATTGCACACAGGTGGATCTTAATCAACTAACTAGACTGCATTTCTGCAGAGAAAATGCAAAGTGTGCTTGATGAGCTGTAGCAGAACAGCTATCATGTTATCATGCTAAAAGCTAGCATGCCAAAATGCTAATGCCAACATGCTAATGCAAACATGCTAACAACTAGCATGCTAACAGTTAGGATACTAACATGCTAACAGCACACTAACATGCTAAAAGCTAACATGTTAACATGTTAATGATAACATGCTAATAGATAACATGCTAACAGCTAGCATTCTAACATGCTAATGATGAACATGCTATTTGTTAAAATTCTAACACTTTAAGGCTAATATGCTGACAGCTATCATGCTAACATGCTAATGGCTAGTATGTTAACTTTTAGCATGCTAACATGCTGAGGGTGACATGCTAACAGCTAACAGTTAGCATGCTACCATGCTAATCCTAACATGTTAACAGCTCTCATGATAACATGCTAATGGTGAACATGCTAACAACTCGCAAGATAACAGCAGGCATGATATCGTAATTGGTAACATGCTAACAGCTAGCATGGTAACACGTGAATGCTTATATGCTAATTGCTACTGTGTGCACGCGTGTAAGTATTCCTAATAAAGTGGCCATTGAGTTGAAGTTGATTTGCTGTCAAAGTCTCAAATGAGCAGATCCTTGCCAAATACATCATCACCTATGGGGGAAGGGAGGAATGACTCAGTCAAGCTTCCATTGATTAGCGGCAAAATGGAGAAAAAATGGACGGATGAAAGGCAAGACAAAGACGAGTGCGGGTCAGAACCGATATCGTGTGTGTGATGGGTGATTTGGCCTGAGGTGCCGTATGAAGTTTGGTGGATGTGTGGTGAAGTGTTACTGAGCAAAACTCCATTCATTTGAATGGGGCCAAAAATCAATGGAAGCCTATGGAGGTAAAAAGAGATGTGTGAAAGACGAGTGCAGGTCTCAGATGAGGGGATGGATCTGTGCAGGGACTTGGCTTGAGGCATCAAGTGAAGTTTCTTTAAGTTTGGTCACTTGGTTAAAAAAATTGATGGAGAGTGAAAGTTTTTCTCCTGAAACACCATTCATTTTCAATGGGGCCAAAAATCAATGCAAGCGTATGGAGGAAAAAGGGATGAGCAAAAAGAAAGGAAAAATATGAGTGCCGGTCAGAACCGATTGCACATATGTGTCGGGGGAGTTGGCCTGAAGGTTTGATGAGGTTTGGTGCATCTGCGATGGAGCGTACCCCAGTAGGATGATTCGATTCATGAGCCCTATTCATTCTCTATGGGAAAAAAACAAAAGAAAAACGACAAGAACAAGAGAACGGGCACGTTGATCCAAAAGCTGTATGCAAGCACACTACACCACTTCGGGCCAGACGTCTCAGAGTTAGAACGGTGTCTATCTCGAACACCCTAGGAGGAGTAGTGGATCCAAAAACGTGTCAGAATAAGGCAGAATAAGTAAACTTAAGAAGAACAATATGTGACTTATGAAGTGAATTGGTTGGACCAGCTCTTATTTAGGGGTTTCATATGAAAGGGGATGAATACCTATGCACACTCCAGATTTCTGTTTTTTCATCTTAATGATTGTTTGTGTCACAATTAAAAAAAAAAAATTGCACCTTTAAAGTGGTAGGCATGTTGCATAATTCAAATGGTGCTAACCCTCCAAAAATCAATTTTAATTCCAGCTTGTAATGTGAAAAAACACGACAAACACCAAGGAAGATGAATACTTTTGTAAGACACTGTATTTGCTTCAGTGTAATCTGATAATTCTCATAAATGTCATAAAATCTGATCATTTCTTCTCATGGCACATACAGAAATGCAAACGTGTTCAAGGGCACGCATGTATGTGCGCACGCGCACGCACACACAAATGTATCTCAAAAAAATGTGAATATCGTGAAAAAGTTGTTTTTTTTCAAAGTGATTAACAAGTAAAATTTACAAACAAAGATACAAAGCCTAAAGGCAACCTAATATACAACTTGTTGTAGGCTACAACTGTATGTTTATTCTAATAGTAGTAATGAAGCTGAAGTGATCTGCACACAGTGATGCAGTGGCACTGACCTACTGCTATTATTGTAGCAGTCTTCACACTAGCATGAGTGTTCTTCTGCACCAGTGCTTTTATTGTCGCACAGTCTTTCTTAGAACGTTTATTCAGAACACACAGCCATTCTCATGTTGAACTGTTGTGTAAATTTTAAAGTGAATATTATGAAGTACAGTACCAGTCCAAAGTTTGGACACACCTTCTAATTCAGTGGTTATTTTTTTATTTTTATTAATTAAAAGTCACTTCATGTCTTCAAGTAATGATGGATGTCATTTCTCTTTATTTAGCTGAGCGGTTTTTGACATAATGTGGATTACTACAGTTGTGGAACAGGGCTATTTACTATTTACTGTTTGATCTCAAATTCATTAAGAAGGCAATAAATTGCACTAATTAACTTTTGATGAGGCACATCTGTTAACTGCAAAGCATTCCAGGTGACTACCTCATGAAGCTGGTTAAGATAATGCTAATAGTGTGCAAAGCATCATCAAGGTAAACAGTGGCTACTTTGAAGAATCTAAAATATGAAACATATTTTGTTTTTTAACACTTTTTTGTTTACCACATAATTCCATATATGTCTCATCTCATCTCTAGCCGCTTTATCCTGTTCTACAGGGTCGCAGGCAAGCTGGAGCCTATCCCAGCTGACTACGGGCGAATGGCGGGGTACACCCTGAACAAGTCGCCAGGTCATCACAGGGCTGACACATAGACACAAACAACCATTCACACTCACACCTACAGTCAATTTAGAGTCACCAGTTAACCTAACCTGCATGTCTTTGGACTGTGGGGGAAACCAGAGCACCCGGAGGAAACCCACGCAGACACGGGGAGAACATGCAAACTCCACACAGAAAGGCCCTCGCCGGCCACGGGGCTCGAACCCGGACCTTCTTGCTGTGAGGCGACAGCGCTAACCACTACACCACCGTGCCGCCCCAATTCCATATATCTCATCTCATTATCTCTAGCCGCTTTATCCTGTTCTATAGGGTCGCAGGCAAGCTGGAGCCTATCCCAGCTGACTACGGGCGAAAGGCAGGGTACAGCCTGAACAAGTCGCCAGGTCATCACAGGGCTGACACATAGACACAGACAACCATTCACACTCACATCTACAGTCAATTTAAAGTCACCAGTTAACCTAACCTGCATGTCTTTGGACTGTGGGGGAAACCAGAGCACCCGGAGGAAACCCACGCAGACACGGGGAGAACATGCAAACTCCACACAGAAAGGCCCTCGCCGGCCACAGGGCTCGAACCCGGACCTTCTTGCTGTGAGGCGACAGCGCTAACCACTACACCACCGTGCCGCCCCCAATTCCATATATGTTCCATATATTATTTGGTACTTTTCAAGTCTTCAGTATTGTTGTACAATGTATAAAATAGTCAAAATACAGAAAAACCTATGAATCAGTAGGTGTGTCCAAACTTTTGACTGGTAATGTATGTGTTAATCTCATCATCTCATCTCATTATCTCTAGCCGCTTTATCCTTCTACAGGGTCGCAGGCAAGCTGGAGCCTATCCCAGCTGACTACGGGCGAAAGGCGGGGTACACCCTGGACAAGTCGCCAGGTCATCACAGGGCTGACACATAGACACAGACAACCATTCACACTCACACCTACGGTCAATTTAGAGTCATCAGTTAACCTAACCTGCATGTCTTTGGACTGTGGGGGAAACCGGAGCACCCGGAGGAAACCCACGCGGACACGGGGAGAACATGCAAACTCCACACAGAAAGGCCCTCGCCGGCCCCGGGGCTCGAACCCAGGACCTTCTCGCTGTGAGGCGACAGCGCTAACCACTACACCACCGTGCCGCCCTATGTGTTAATCATTCCTGATTTTACCCAAGTTGACTTCTTTATAGGCGGCACGGTGGTGTAGTGGTTAGCATGGTCACCTCACAGCAAGAAGGTTCTGGGTTCGAGCCCAGTGGCCAACGAGGGCCTTCCTGTGTGGAGTTTGCATGTTCTCCCCGTGTCCACGTGGGTTTGCTTCGGTTCCCCCCACAGTCCAAAGGCATGCAGGTTAGGCTAATTGGTGGCTCTAAATTGACTGTAGATGTGAATGGTTGTTTGTGTCTATGTATCAGCCCTGTGATGACCTGGTGACTTGTCCAGGGTGTACCCTGCCTCTTGCCTACAGTCAGCTGGGATAGGCTCCAGCTTGCCTGCAACCCTGTAGAACAGGATAAGTGGCTACAGATAATGGATGGATGGACTTCTTCATATGAGTTGTGTGCATTCTTACAGTTTTGCCCTTTTAAGTCTGTGTTCATTTTTCTGAAACCCACCAAATATACATCTTTTTATTATTCAAATCAGAATGTTTTTCTGGTTGTTGTTTCATTGCCAGGTTCATTGTAGGTTGTTGTTTCATGTTCATTGTAGAACATACTGGAACACATGGGGAAAAATGATAAGATGACTTATATCAGGCAATTCAGAGACAACCACTACTCATTGTTTTTCCTCCTTTCGCAATTTTATTTATTGCCAATACCCATCAGTGACATAATGATGGTTATATTACACCCATATGATAGTCCTGCTGCCCTGTCACATCTACCAGTTAGCGAGGGCAAAGATTAATACATATTTCCTTCAAACTACACAAAGCCTTTTTACAAACTACTGCTAGTGCAATGCCAGATTTTAGCTGAACACACTTGGAGGAAAGTGCTAGCTACCATATTCACTGATGCCCATGACTGGCTAACATTCTCGGTTTGGCTAATGATTGGCTAACACCACCCAAACAGCAGAGACAATTATGCTCTCTTGAACTCTGACCTCCCAAGGATAGGAGCACCACTCTGGAGTTGATTCTAATTCATTTTGATCTCAGCTTCAGCATTAATTTTGATTCTGAGCTTCTCAACATACATAAGTATATGAATACAAGAGTCGATAGGGGCACAGTCAAAAGAGATGGGCCAGTGGACTAAGGCCCTGTCCACACGGCAACGGATTCAGGTGACTCCGATACAATTGTTTATCGTTTAGGCCTGGCGTCCACACGGCACCGGCGTTTTGGGTGCCCAAAACGCAATCTTTTTGAGAACGGGTTCCAGAGTGGAAAGATCTGGCAACGTTGCCGTTGTGAAGTCGTCTGGATGAGTAGAACAGATTTGTTTATGATGACGTCACAACCACATGACTGTGAGTGCTTCACGCCAGGTAGAAGTGTAACGAACTCGATGTGAGTTGTCAACAAATCCTATAACTTGGTTCATGAAACGCGCTTACAAAATATTTTCACTGTGAATATTTTTTGTGTAATGGTGCAAAGTGAGAGAGAGAGAGAGAGAGAGAGAGAGAGAGAGAGACTCTGCCCTTAGGGCAGAGTCAATCCCGCCAGCAAAAATAGGGAAAAAAAGGAGCGATCTCACCTCTTCAGATGTTGGTTTAAGTCCTACAATACATTCCTCAAAAAGGGCGTAGAAGAGCAAATTAATCCATCAACGTGTAGCATTCAGTTTATTCCGGACCATTAAAGACGCCGCCTTCTGTGTAGAATCATACATCATCCTCGCCGCCATATTGGATAGGTCAAAGCGGAGAATAAAGATTCATGTGCTGCATTTAACTGTACCAACAGGTTTACCGTCCAAACGAGATCACATGGGATTACCTTTCACAGGTGAGAAACAACAAATTAATCCATCAACGTGTAGCATTCAATTTATTCCGGACCATTAAAGACACCGCCTTCCGCGTAGAATCATACGTCATCCTCGCCGCCATATTGGATAGGTCAAAGCGGAGAATAAAGATTAGCTGCGTTTAACTGTACCAACAGGTTTGCCGTCCAAACGAGATCACATGGGATTACCTTTCACAGGTGAGACTGGAAAAATACTTTTCATTGTATTTGGTCATTATAATGTAATTTTACGAACAGATTTTCCTGACTTTGTGGCTAATATGAAGTCTTGCGCATAATAGTTTATGCGCATGCGTCCTTACTTCTTCTATTGTTCTGGTGTCTCCGAAGGGACCGTCTTACAGCGCCCCTAGAGGTGTGGCATGTGTATTGCATCGTTTTCAGCAAGCGTTGCGTTGCCATATGGACCTGATATTTTACTGATCGTTGCCCATTTGGACGCGATATATTTTTAAATAACATCTCGTTGCCGTTGTCGTGTGGATGTAGCCTAAGCTGCAGTCCTACAATTGAAGCAGTTCACCACCATCATCATCATCATCACTCTCTCTCTCTCTCTCGCTCTCTCTCTCTAACATTAGCTAGCTAGTTTGGGGATTACATTTATCTCAACAGCATTTAGCATTAACTCTTATTCAGAGTGAATTAGACAGGAGCTCATTAAATAACCTAATCCGAATGCAGAGTCTGAACATGTCAACAAGCTCAAACACTACCAGAAACCAGAGTCAGTGCTGATTCACAGACACATAGTGTATGAATAAAGGGGTCTTTGCTCTGTGTTTGTTGAGTTAGTGAAGACAGTAAGGGACTCAGCTGTTCACACAGCCACGGCGGAAGCTCATTCCTCCACATGGGTGCCAGAACTGAGAAGAGTTTTTATTCTTGTGGGATTTGGGCAATGTTGTACTAATATGAGTTAGCATTTCATGTATATAAATTTGGATCGATACTGCTTCCAATTTCCTTCTTGGATCCTCCAATAATAGATTTTGAACACACTGGATATTGTAACACAAGTGTTACATTCTGTTGTAAGAGTTGAACCAGTATTGAGTCAGGATCATGTGTATTTCAGTTTAGGCTTCATTTGGGGCAGCACGGTGGTGCAGTGGTTAGCACTGCTGCCTCGCAACAAGATGGTTCCAGGTTCAAATCTCATGGCTGACAGGGCCTTTCTGTGCGGAGTTTGCATGTTCTCCCTGTGTCTGTGTGGGTTTCCTCTGGGTGCTCTGGTTTCCCTCACAGTCCAAAGACATGCAGTTAGGTTAACTGATGACTCTAAATTGCCCAGAGGTGTGAATGGTTAATGGCTGAGAGGAGAAAACCTCTATCATAACCCAATATAGGCAATGGCAAACCACTACTGTAATTCCCCTAGAAACTTTGATGCTTGAAGAAAAAGCTGTCAGAGCAGCTGTGTCACTGTAGTGATATGCTAGAGAGAGAAAGAGAGGCTTTAGTTGCAGATGTATGGAGTAAAAAAAAAAAAAATAGAACAGAATAATTCTGATGTTTGTAACCATTTAAAACACTTTTTAAAAAAAAATCAATAAATCATTATCTCACTTAATCTTAATCCTGATCCAGTACTGTATAAGACTGAGATCACTATTTTTGTGCCTTTATAATTTTGTGTTATTGTGATGTGTATAATTGAAAATGACAGATCTGTCATTTTCCTTATAAATCAGAACAATACAATGCCTTGAAAAAGTATTCATACCCCTTGAACTTTTTCACATTTTTCCACCTTACAACCATGAACTTAAAAGTTTTTTATTGAGATTTTATGTGATAGACCAACACAGAGTATCACATAATTGTGAAGTGAAACGAAAATGATATTTTTCTAAAAAATTTTTTTAAATCAAAATTTTAAACAAATAAAAATCTGAAAAATGTGGTGTGCATTAGTATTCAGCCCCCCTGCGTCAATACTTTGTAGAGTCACCCTTTGCTGCAATTACAGCTGCAAGTCTTTTGTGGTATGCCTCTACCAGCTTTGCACATCTAGGCCCTGTCCACACAAGTACGTTTTTGTCGAATCCACATAAATACTTTATCGTTTCGGCCTCGCGTCCAGACGGAGCTGGCTTTTTCGAGGCGTGAAACCGGTATTTTTTGAAAATGGGTCCCAGAGTGGGAAAATCCAAAAACGCCGGATAGCCCGGAGTCGTCTGGACGGCGAAGCGGATTTTTTCAGAAACGATGACGTATAAATCCCGCCTCTCTAACCTTTAACCTCAGCTGCCGCCGCTAGACGCGTCATAACAACAACAACGGCGGACTACAGGCTCGTGCTCGTACTGCAGAAACAACTCCGTCTATTACGGCTGCTACAACAAAACCTTCTGCTTTTATATTACTGCGAGGAGCAACAAAACTTCTCGTGTTATGAGCTTGTTTTGTAAACAGCGCGTGACCTTTATATGCATGCTCCATGGCTTCTCTTCCGGTTTTAGTGTATTGGTGTGGTGGCGTCACAGCACCACATACAGACCTGGCATATGTACTACAGCGTTTTGGGTCGTTTCCAGTGAATCAAAACGATACCGTGTTTACGGAGATTTTTTTCAAAACGACAGCGTATTGGGTGAGGCCGCGTACTCGTGTGGACGGGCCCTAGACACTGAAATTTTTGCCCATTCTTCTTTGCAAAATAGCTCAAGCTCAGCCAGATTGGATGGAGAGCGTCTATGAACAGCAATTTTCAAGTCTTGCCACAGATGCTCAATGGGATTTAAGTCTGGACTTTGACTGGGCCATTCTAACACATGAATATTCTTTGATCTAAACCATTCCATTGTAGCTCTGGCTGTATGTTTAGGGTCATTGTCTTGCTGGAAGGTGAATCTCCTTCCCAGGCTACATCCACACAACAACGGCAACGAGATTTTTTTTTTTAAATATCGCGTCCACATGGGCAACGGATCAGTAAAATATCAGGTTCATATGGCAACGCAACGCTTGCTGAAAACAATGCAATACACATGCCACACCTCTACGTGCGCTGTAAGACGGTCCCATCGGAGACACCAGAACAATAGAAGAAGTAGACGCATGCGCATAAACCCCTTCTTCTGTAGCATCAGCCACAAAGTTTTGATTATTAATCAGTGGCGTAAAACGAAAGACGCGGAAAGAGGAATGAATGGGGGTAGATGGAAGCCGGTACGCCAACATTCTGATATCCTCCAGAATTCTTTAATGGTCCGGAATAAATTGAATGCTACACGTTGATGGATTACTTTGTTCTTCTACGCCCTTTTTGAGGAATGTATTGTCGGACTTAAACCAACATCTGAAGAGGTGAGATTGCTCCTTTTTTTTTCCTATTTTTGCTGGCGGGATTGTTTTTGGAAAGCGCACGGGCGGTGTGGTTATACTCAGTACTTCCGCAGTGTTTGGACTAAAGACTCTGCCCTAAGGGCTATTCTCTCTCTCTCTCTCTCACTTTGCACCATTACACAATAAATATTCACAGTGAAAATATTTTGTAAGCGCGTTTCATGAACCAAGTTATAGGATTTGTTGACAACTCGCATCGAATTCGTTACACTTCTACCCAGCGTGAAGCACTGACAGTCATGTGGTTGTGAAGTCATCGTAAACAAATCCGTTCTACTCATCCAGACGACTTCGCAACGGGGCCGTTGCCAGATTTTTCCACTCTGGAACCCGTTCTCAAAAGATTTCATTTTGGGGCACCCAAAACGCCGGTGCCGTGTGGACGCCAGGCCGAAACGATAAACAATTTTATCAGATTCACCTGAATCCGTTGCTGTGTGGACAGGGCCCCAGTCTCAAGTCTTTTGCAGCCTCCAACAGGTTTTCTTCCAGCATTGCCCTGTATTTAGCTCCATCCATCTTCCCATCAACTCTGACCAGCTTCCCTGTCCCTGCTGAAGAAAAGCATCCCCATAGCATGATGCTGCCACCACCATGTTTCACAGTGGGGATGGTGTGTGCAGGGTGATGAGCAGTGTTAGTTTTCTGCCACACATAGCGCTTTGCATTTACGCCAAAAAGTTCAACTTTGGTCTCATCTGACCAAAGCACCTTCTTCCACATGTTTGCTGTGTCCCCTACATGGCTTCTGGCAAACTGCAAAAGGGACTTCTTATGCCTGTCTTTCAACAATGGGTTTCTTCTTGCCACTCTTCCAAAAAGGCCAGATTTGTGGAGTGTATGACTTATAGTTGTCCTGTGCACAGATTCTCCCACCTGAGCTGTGGATTTCTGCAGCTCCTCCAGAGTGATCATGGGCCTCTTGGCTGCTTCTCTGACTAGTGCTCTCCTTGCTCGCTCTGTCAGTTTAGGTGGACGGCCATGTCTTGGTAGGTTTGCAGTTGTGCCATACTTTTTCCATTTTTGAATGATGGATTGAACAGTGCTTCTTGAGATGTTCAGAGCTTGGGATATTTTTTTATAACCTAACCCTGCTTTAAACTTCTCCAGAACTTTATCCCTGACCTGTCTGGTGAGTTCTTTGGTCTTCATGATGCTGTTTGTTCTTCAGTGTTCTTTAAAGGATATGGAACATAAAACATAAAAGCACGCTATATCAGTTTCTTTCCATTAAAAATATTAATTAATTGCATCAACAAATACAAAATCATCTATTAAATTCAGCAAAATCATTATATTCGTGATGATTATATGGCATTTCTGCTCGACTTCCGATATGCATTTTTTGCAACCGGAAGAGCCACTGTCACGTGATCATACGTCACAAAAGCTTTCGGGCACAGCACAAGCGGGTAGATGAATGGAGAAGTGGATGACAAGAAAATTGTTTTTATAGTCTTTAAAGTACATTGGACATCATACATTGGACATCATGGTGTATTGTGCTGCTTATGGTTGCAATAATTCCAATGGGAAATGCCCTGGAGTAAGTTTTTTTGCATTCACCAAGGACCCGAAGCTGAGGAAAGTGTGGGCTCACCTGCGCATGCGCAGTAGGCTTCGTGCATGCGCCGTAGGCTTGGTAGGACAACTTTACAGAACACCTGTTGAAAAAAACTTTGCACCTACTGTTTCCCACAAACTGTATTCGGACCATTTCACTGAGGATTCTTTCAACATTAATACTCAGGTACTGAGCGATATTAATTCATGAAACAGGAAGCATAAGGATGAGAAAAAAAACAGTTCAAATCGGGAAGCCGCGCACACCTGCGCCAGGCTGCACAAATACGCGCAGCTTCCCGACCCAAACCGCCTCTCTCTCATCCTTACACTTCATGCCTCATGCTCCATGAACCAACATCGCTATTTTTTAAAAAAAAATCGGATCTGCGCGATTCAGCCGTGAAAAAGGTGGCATCCGCCGAAAGGCGCGCTGTTTGCATCCCTGCCGGCCAGGGGACAGGGCAGGAATATTTTTGTTGATATGAGTGATCCGGTGCGATTTCGCGACCCCCCTGTTGAAGACCTCTGCGCTAAGCGACTGAAAGCTGAGGTAAGGATTAGTATTATAATTTTGGGTGTATCAATTATTGATTATCATAATTCTGACTCGTTTCGCCATTTTGAATGTTTTCATCTCGGACTCTGGAAGCATTGTATCTCAATCAATCTCGAAAAATATCAGCAAAAAAAAACCTAGCTTGCAACGGACTTTAGCTAGATCTATGATGAACTTTCAATGTATGATACAAAAATAATACTTCTTTCAACAGATCATTAGCCTTTGAGAAGAATTGTTTTTAACTTACCAGGAAGTGTTATCCAGCCGACCGCTTTCAGTTTCATGAGGGCTGAATGAACTCTCAGAATCATCTGACCCGTCAGAGTAAAGACAAGATCTATGTTCATGTGAATTTCCAGCTATCGGTTCGAATTGATAGGGTCTAACTTCACATCTCTGTGAAACATCGGGAATATCACTGTCGATGGTGTCCATTTCGGTAACCTGTTTACATTAGATTCCCAAGCGCTGGCTCCTTGGAAAGTTGTGACGTCACAGGTCACGTGACCACCTAGCTCATTAACGAATCATTGTTTTACGCTGATGTATAGAAAAACTTGAATAATGTGATGATTTTCACATTTTTGACGCCCTGCAGTGATTTAGATGGCATTTCTTATGTCCTTTATACATAATTATACCCAGGTAAAAATCCATGTCCCATATCCTTTAACAAACCACTGAGGCCTTCACAGAACAAGTGTATTTATGCTGAGAGTAAATTACACACAGTAGGACTCTATTAACTAATTAGATGACTTCTGAAGGCAATTGATTGCACTGGATTGCATTTAGAGTTATCAGAGTACAGAGGGCTGAATACTAATGCACACCACATTTTTCAGATTTTTATTTGTTTAAAATTTTGAAGACCATTTATCATTTTCATTTCACTTCACAATTATGTGCTACTCTGTGTTGGTCTATCACATAAAATCTCAATAAAAAACTTCTAAGTTCGTGGTTGTAAGGTGGAAAAATGTGAAAAAGTTCAAGGGGTATGAATACTTTTTCAAGGCACTGTATATAATTAAAATAGCTGAAAACATATTTTGGTGTGTTTAATGCATAATTTTGAGTTCGGCCAGGTTCTAACGTCATACCAAAACAAAATACATCACTGATTCCTTCACATTCAGAAAGGTTAAAAACATTCATCATACGTTCAAAAACGTTCATCATAGTGTCGCACTGTATTATCTAATTCTCACTGCTTATAACTATACACCTACCCGGTGGAGATGAGCTGGGAAACTGAAGACTGAAGGAACAGCTCCCTCTCTGATCCTGACTGTCTGACCTGTTCTGTCAAAATCCTTCATATTAGCCACAAAGTCAGAAAAATCTGTTCGTAAAATTACGTTATAATGACCAAATACAATGAAAAGTATTTTTCCAGTCTCACCTGTGAAAGGTAATCCTATGTGATCTCGTTTGGACGGTAAACCTGTTGGTACAGTTAAATGCAGCACATGAATGAGGCATCTTTATTCTCGGCTACTGTCTAGATGCTATACCAGAGACGGTTGAAAAATCTCCACTTTGCCACATCCAATATGGCGGCGAGGATGATGTATGATTTTATGCAGAATGCGGCGTCTATGTTTATATGTCTATGGGCTGGTCCACTCATTCTCTCCATACTGTGTATTCCACCATTACTGCTAGGCTCAGGCAATTACTAAAACCTGGGACGGAACGGGATGTCACCGGTTTTAGCAACAACCACAGGGAGGTCACTGCCCGAGCGATATGTCCCGTCCTGTTCCGTCCCGGGTTTTACCAACAACCCTCGGCTCACTCTCAAGGAGGACTGGTGCAACGGAACTCACTTTAAAAAAAAAAAAACTTTCCTTTTCTTGTTTTTTTCCCTTTAATTGTTGGTACTGCACCCTCTTTCAATATGGGCCAACGCTCCTCAACAGATCAGAGGTTTCATACGAGTCTTCAGTAAAATGTGCAGAGCAGAGGAGAGACCACTTCGTAGGCGCCCAATGTGTTTGTGAACTTCTCGCAAAACGCGTCCAAATCTTTGCAGTTTGAACATTCTTGGGCCATGAATGTAACATAAATCCACCTTCTGTCATGTTGCTGCACCGGCCAAAAACACATCTACGTGGCATGGCGATAAATTAGCTCAAAATGGAGGATCGGAGTTGCAGTCAGCTCTGTGTTTTAGTATAGCGGAAATGGCGATGAGACCGATAGACTTCCTGTTGTGACGTTACAGATGTCAAGGTCATTCACTCAGACCACTACCTATATAAATCACTTTAATCATAAAAATTACTATATTAGATTTATTGTTAGCACTTAAAACTATTCCAGTGCCATTCTTGAGGTCTCAAGGCATTTATAAACGAAAGTGAGGCCATGGCTCTGTGTATATCTTTTAAGGATGGTTCCACATGGATAACCTAAAAATTGCTGTAGGTAGTCCACATATAGGGCAACACGGTGGTGTAGTGGTTAGCACTGTCGCCTCACAGCAAGAAGGTTCCGGATACGAGCCCAGCAGCCAACGGGGGCCTTTCTTTGCAGGGTTTGCATGTTCTTCCTGTGTCTGCGTGGGTTTCCTCTGGGTGCTCCAGTTTCCCCCAAAGACATGTGGTTATTAGGTCAACTGGCTACTCTAAATTGTCCATAGGTGTGAATGGTTGAGAGGAAAAAACCTCTATAATAATCCAGTAGAAGGCAATGGGAAACCACAACTGTAATTCCTCCCTAGAAAACTTTGATGGCTGAAGCCATCAGAGTGGACCTACCATCAGGCAGAACACTGAAGAAGAAGTCCACATAGACACCATAAAGATTTGCACTTACCAAAAACCTTCTATGCCCCAAACCCACCTGTACTTCATTGGATAACATCACTTAGTTTTTGAAAACTTCTTCTGTAGTCAAAATTGATGCTCATACTGAAGATCCTTTCAATGCACTCAGTAGTCTCATCTCATCTCATTATCTCTAGCCGCTTTATCCTTCTACAGGGTCGCATGTAAGCTGGAGCCTATCCCAGCTGACTACGGGCGAAAGGCGGGGTACACCCTGGACAAGTCGCCAGGTCATCACAGGGCTGACACATAGACACAGACAACCATTCACACTCACATTCACACCTACGGTCAATTTAGAGTCACCAGTTAACCTAACCTGCATGTCTTTGGACTGTGGGGGAAACCGGAGCACCCGGAGGAAACCCACACGGACACGGGGAGAACATGCAAACTCCACACAGAAAGGCCCTCGCCGGCCCCGGGGCTCGAACCCAGGACCTTCTTGCTGTGAGGCGACAGCGCTAACCACTACACCACCGTGCCGCCCGCACTCAGTAGTGTTTGACTTTATATTAGGTATATCAGGTGAAAATTCTAATTCGTCCAAATTGCTTGAAAATGCTCTCATTGAATTGAAAGTTGAATGCAGAACAACATACTTTTTACAGAATTAAAATATGTTTACCTGTTCTTGAGATATTACAAATCAAAGATTGAAAAAACGGCTTAATTTTTAGAAAACTGTTGTAATATTATGTATTCGGATCACATGGTCCAAAATGGGCCTCATTCACGAATGAGATCAAATGTTTTTTTCTTAATAACTTTTCTATTTTTCAAGATATTTACATGGAAATTGGCAGGCACATAGATGAATGTATACTGAATACACAATTTGAAAAATTAGTATAAACAAATTAGGCAAATCAGTATTAATTAGGGGGCGGCACGGTGGTGTAGTGGTTAGCGCTGTCGCCTCACAGCAAGAAGGTCCTGGGTTCGAGCCCCGGGGCTGGCGAGGGCCTTTCTGTGCGGAGTTTGCATGTTCTCCCCGTGTCCGCGTGGGTTTCCTCCGGGTGCTCCGGTTTCCCCCACAGTCCAAAGACATGCAGGTTAGGTTAACTGGTGACTCTAAATTGACCGTAGGTGTGAATGTGAGTGTGAATGGTTGTCTGTGTCTATGTGTCAGCCCTGTGATGACCTGGCGACTTGTCCAGGGTGTACCCCGCCTTTCGCCCGTAGTCAGCTGGGATAGGCTCCAGCTTGCCTGCGACCCTGTAGAACAGGATAAAGTAGCTAGAGGAGATGAGATGGGAACCTGCCGTTACTCCCAAAGTATTGAACAGATCTTAACGAGATAAATTTCTTTGGAAAGCAGAGATACGCTTTTTAATGATTGTATTCATGATAGAAAATATTCAAGAGTTAAGCAATGACAGATTTGGAAACTTTGATGAACGTCTGCATGCACAGCACAGCCAGTCAGCGTCTGATATACTTATTTATAGTGTACAGCTATGGTAGAGTAGTGATTTATATTCACACTATCTGCTGTTACTCAAAAGAGTATGGGTTCCCTCAAGGTTTTTTCCTCACCACTGTTGCCTCTGGCTTGCTCATTAGTGATCTCAATCAGCACCTTGATTTTTGTAAAGCTGCTCTAAAATAATGAATTTACCATACTAGTGCATCTCAAAAAAATTAGAATATTGTGGAAAAAGTTCAATATTTTCCATCAGTTATTTAAGAAAGTTAAAATGTTATATATTATAGACTCATTACACATAAACTAAAATGTTTCAAGCATTTTTCTATTTTAATTTTAATCAGTATGGCATACAGTACAAAAACAAAAAAAAACCCATCTCAAAATATTAGAATATTTCATTTTGAGTTTGAGCAAAACAGTATGAACACAGTGTATCTCTCGGTCTAGTTCAGTACACTCAACCACAATCATGGGGAAGACTGCTGACTTGACTGTTGTCCAGAAGATGATCACTGATGCCCTCCACAAGGAGGGTAAGCCACAAAAGGTCATTGCTGAAAAGGGTGGCTGGAAAAGGTGCACAAGCAACAGGGATGGCCGCAGTCTTGAGAGGATTGTCAAGAAAAGTTGATTCAAGAACTTGGGAGAGCTTCACAAGGAGTGGACTGAGGCTGGTGTCAGTGTATCAAGACCCATCACGAACAGACATCTTCAAGAAAGGGGATATAACTTTCGCATTCCTAATATCAAGCTACTCCTGAGCCAGAGACAATGTCAGAAGTGTCTTATCTGGGCTAAGGAGAGAAAGAAATGGACTGTTGCTCAGTGGTCCAAAGTCCTCTTTTCAGATGAAAGTACATTTTGCATTTAATTTGGAAATCACGGTTCTAGAGTCTGGAGGAAGAGTGGAGAGGCACAGAATCCAAGGTGTTTGAAGCCCAGTGTGAGGTTTCCACAGTCTGTGATGATTTGGGGTGCCATGTCATCTGCTGGTGTTGGTCCACTGTATTTTATCAAGTCCAAAGTCAACACAGCCATCTACCAGGAGATTTTAGAGCACTTCATGCTTCCATCTGCTGACGAGCTTTTTGGAGATGCTGATGTCCTTTTCCAGCAGGACTTAGCACCTACCCACAGTGCCAAAACTACTACCAAATGGTTTGCTGACCATGATATTACTATGTTTGACTGGCCAGCCAACTTGCCTGACCTGAACCCCATAGAGAATCTATGGGGTATTGTCAAGAGGAAGATGAGAAACACCCGACCCAAAAATACAGATACGCTGAAGGCCACTATCAAAGCAACCTGGGCTTCAATAACACCTCAGCAGTGCCACAGACTGATCACCTCCATGCCACACCGCATTGATACAGTAATTCATGGTAAAGGAGCCCCAACCAAGTACTGAGTGTATAAATGAATATACATTTCAGAAGTTGGACATTTCTGTATTGTAAATCCTTTTTTTGATTGATCTTAGGGAATATTCTAATAATTTGAGATACTGGATTTCTGATTTTCATGAGCTATAAGCCATAATCATCAACATTAAAACAAAAAAGGCTTTAAATATTTCACTTTACATGTAATGAATATAGCAGGGTTTTTTCTAGAAAAACTTAGTATGAGGGCGCTCACCATGGCGAGGGAGCGGGGGCGGGGGGGGGGGGGGGGGGGGGGATATGGTGCCGGTTGTCCCCCCCCCGCCGTGCAAAGCCTTTGAAAAATGCTCCAATGGGACATTCTGAGGCTATCTGAGAGGGAAATTGTAACAAATTGTCTGTCAACATTGAAAAAGAAAGAAGTAAGGCCCCCCCCCCAAAAAAATAGTGTGTTTCTGGTAACATGAAATACTAAAATAAGGTCGGTAGGTAGGAAAGTTTTTTTTTTTCTTAATTTTTTTTTATTTTGTTCGAAAAAATTAACACAAGTAAACATCTTACAAAATAGTATTTTGGCACAGAATCCTTTATACCACACATCATAATAAAATAAGTGTTTTAAATCTTTAAACGAATAAAAAAAATATCGCGAGAGTTCGAGTTATGATCTACGGAAACGATATTTCATGATATTTTCATGTAATAACGTGAAAACACCTTATCAAGAAATAACGTGAAAATAATGTCCTAGGCTAGGCTACTTCCATTAAAAGCAGACGGCCTAGCCTAGCCTACTGTAGAACTTGGGTCGAGCAAAAACATGGCTGAATCCTGAATGACTCCTATTTGTATAAATAGGGGACTACATAGGCGGCAAAATGTAGTGTTTTTCCCTGCCATGGAAGTGCACTTGTATACTGAAAAGGAAGCAATTTGCATTACAGCCTTGAATGAGGATTCAAAATGGCGGCTCGGCTCAGTTTATGGAGGAGGGCTGATAGAAGTGGCGAAACATTTTACTTTTTATCGTTTCTTTCACAACTTGAATGCGTTGAAACAAAAAATTATGACAAACTAACGCCGCTTACACTAAAATATCGAGGGAAATTTGTAATAAAAACTTTACCGTCGGCAATTTCGACGCGGAAATTCTCGATCGGTCGGGTTACCGGAAACACACTTTTTTTTTTTTTTTTTTTTAATTTGGCCTAATCTTCTTCTGCCCCAGACAGTCTTTGGCTTTCTTCCGCTTCGTGCCGCGGGATGACATCTTTAAATGCCCAAGTGTCAACAAAAACAACTCGCGAACTACTTCTGTCAAAAGCTCCCGTGCCGGTGGGTGAAAGGTCATTCAGTCTCGAGAAATCTCGCTCTACAAGTCAGCTGACCTTGCATGTAACCCATGTCAAATCTCGCGAGAGCAGCCGCGACAAGTAAACAACTAAACAACATGGCGCCTCAGTCTGGAAAACGCCAATTCGGATTGTGTTTGGACCGTCTGGCGGTGTATCTACTATGATTGGAATATTTTTGGAGCAATTATAACGTATTTGATGATCAGACACATTGTCACGTAGTGTTGCTGGGATGTTTTCACAGAGTCGGTAAGGGGGCGCACGCCGAGAGTAAGAGGGCGCAGCGCCCCTGTTCCCCCGTTTAGACGAAAGCCTGTATAGAATATATGAAAGTTTACCTTTTGAATTAAATTATGAAAAAAGGAACTTTTTCATGGTATTCTAATTTTTTGAGATGCACTAGTACATGGTTGAATTAATCTGCAACTTGAAAAAAATGTAACATCATGAGGTGGCAAGACCCTCTCGGAGGAAAGTGCTATCTGCCCCTTTCTGCATGCACGAGCTCACCAATGCCCTTGATTGGCTAATGTTGCTGTGATTGACAGGGAAGAGAGAGTATGCCATCCCTCCCACAAATTTTAAGTGCATGTTGTAGTATTTATCCGTACAATTTACTAATTAGTAAAAGCTTAATGAAATTAAGCACAAACCAAAATTTGGGTGGCACTTTGATGCAGCAGACAATTGCTGTCTCACAGCTCAGGGGTCTCTGGTTCAATCGTGAGCTCAGGTTACTGTCTGTGTGGCGTTTCACATGTTGTACTTGTGTCAGATGGTGAAACAGTACATGTGCTTTCTAGCTGTTTTATACAAGCACACCGCTCCCACCAGTATATTTTGTTCCACATGTAAATGTAATTACTGCTGCCTGGATGAGACAAAAGCTGTTAGCACATCACTGCTAATTTTCAATGCTCATAACAGGAAAGTGTCATAATTAGAATGTAACCACATTTATGACATTTAATACAGCACAACATTAGCAGCTAAATCACCACAAGCTGTTGGAGCCACTCGCACATTATATTTCTTCACATTCACAGGACACATGATGGCCTATAATTAAATATCTCTCTTTAAATTACAACAACTCCATGCTTATAGTTCTGAACACAGGGAATAATAGCAAAGATCTGGGGTCCAAATATAGGCTGTCTAATAATCTTTTCAGAATTATGACTATAATAATGCATCTGAAAGTGTGAGCTCTTTTTTGTTCATTGATTTATATCCACAGGCACTTGCGCCAAGACATGCTTCATTTCCCTTTCGAGAGCATACACTGAGGGGAAATATGTAGTTGAACACTTTTTTTGTTTCTTAATATACTCCTAGTGCATATATCCACTTCACATTTAAACACATATTTTGACTTTGTACTTTTATAATATAAATGTATATGAAGATAAACAAAAATATGCATTCATGGGCATAGCAAAGATATGCTTAAAAACAAATGTGATGGGGAAAAAAGTATTTGTACACCACAGATTACTAACATTAGTACACTGCAACCCTGTTATAACAAAGTCCTTGGGGGACGTACAAATAGTTCGTTATACCGAAAAGTTTATAATACTGAAATGGACCCAATTGTCACACCAAACACTCACTCTTATGTAAAACAAGACCAACGGTGTTCAATTTATATGCGCTTAATTCACTTACATATTTATGAAGTAAAGGAAATAAGTCACACTTGCTGTCATTTGCTTGCCACATCTTTCTTTTCAGCCCAGCATGTTGATTACAGTTATGGACAAAGTCTCAGAGCTCTTTTTATTTTGCTTTAAAAGTTGAAATTAAAATTTTCAGGATATCATATTCTTGAGACAAACTTATTGCTTTCTCACCATGCTTTAGATGGTCCAGGATATGAAGTTTGTCTTTGACAGAGAGTGTCTTACGTTTATGAGTGTCATGTAATGGAGGCAGATGATGGATGTAATTGCAGGAAGAGTATTTATTTAAAAATAGGCAGGCAGACAGTTCAAAAACATAAGACAGAGGCAGGGTCATGGAACAGGCAATGGTTAAGCGAGGCACAAACAGAATATCAGAGGTAATCACAAAGGTAAAGTCCAAAATACAAAAATGAGTCAAAAGCAGTACACAGAACAAAGGCTTGGTAATGTGAGACACAAGGTACAGCACGTATACTTTGCAAAGAAAGAAAGTACAACTTTATTCATCACACACTTGGGAAATTCCTCTCTGCATTTAACCCATCTGAAGCAGTGAAGTCTCTGTGTTTAGGGAATTCTTATAAGTGCACACTGTAATTGTGCTCTAATCCAGAACAGGTGCATGGTAATTAGTCCTAATGGCACTGCGCATACATCTGCATGTGTTGCATGTTCAAGAGCACCAATGCATGTGGACATGACAAGTAGCCATGATAACAATGCTTACAGAGTAGAGACTTGAGTAAGGCTACATCCACACGACAACGGCAACGAGATGTTATTTAAAAAAATATCGCGTCCACATGGGCAACGATCAGTAAGATATCAGGTCCATATGGCAACGCAACGCTTGCTGAAAACGATGCAATACACATGCCACACCTCTAGGGGCGCTGTAAGACGGTCCCTTCGGAGACACCAGAACAATAGAAGAAGTAAGGACGCATGCGCATAAACTATTATGCGTGAGACTTCATATTAGCCACAAAGTCAGGAAAATCTGTTCGTAAAATTACATTATAATGACCAAATACAATGAAAAGTATTTTTCCAGTCTCACCTGTGAAAGGTAATCCCATGTGATCTCGTTTGGACGGTAAACCTGTTGGTACAGTTAAACCCTTTGGTGACTGACCCCTTGAAAATGGTTCCTCCAGGAACCATGACATTTCAGTTGTCAAGACAACGGAAAAACTAAAATACAAATACAAATACAAGAGCATTTTGTTTTGTGCACAAGAGCATTGTGACGTATCTTTCTGTTTTTGTATTTTAGTTTTTCCGTTGTCTTGACAACTGAAACGTCATCGTTCCTGGAGGAACCATTTTCAAGGGGTCAGTCACCAAAGGGTTAAACGCAGCACATGAATGAGGCATCTTTATTCTCCGCTTTGACCTATCCAATATGGCGGCAAGGATGACGTATGATTCTACGCGGAAGGCGGCGTCTTTGATGGTCCAGAATAAATTGAATGCTACACGTTGATGGATTAATTTATTCTTCTACGCCCTTTTTGAGGAATGTATTGTAGGACTTAAACCAACATCTGAAGAGGTGAGATCGCTCCTTTTTTTCCCTATTTTTGCTGGCGGGATTGACTCTGCCCTAAGGGCTATTTTCTCTCTCTCTCTCTCTCTCTCTCTCTCTCACTTTGCACCATTACACAATAAATATTCACAGTGAAAATATTTTGTAAGCGCGTTTCATGAACCAAGTTATAGGATTTGTTGACAACTCGCATCGAGTTTGTTACACTTCTACTCGGCGTGAAGCACTGACAGTCATGTGGTTGTGACGTCATCGTAAACAAATCCGTTCTACTCAGCCAGACGACTTTGCAACGGCAACGTTGCCAGATCCTTCCACTCTGGAACCCGTTCTCAAAAGATTGCATTTTGGGGCACCCAAAACGCCGGTGCCGTGTGGATGCCAGGCCTAAACGATAAACAATTGTATCGGATTCACCTGAATCCGTTGCCGTGTGGACAGGGCCTAAAACTGATTTTAGCTTGTAAAATAAAGTCCTTTTAAGGGATTTTTTGATGTCAGTGATCACCATTCTCGATAATTGTTAGCAATTGACACCTAAGTGAGGGTTGTTAAGGCTTTGTTTTATGGCATTAACACGTATTGTTAAATTGACTGAGAGCTTGATTACTTATTGTTTGTCTCTGGTGGGAAGAGGAACACATGGCTCACTGATGATTTGTCTGAAGACTCCAACTCATCGAACTTAGTTTGTTATATGCGAAAGTTCATAGTAAAAGAGTTCATTATAGCGTGGTTGCAATGTACTTTGTAGCAAAACTGTTGGTAATTACAGCTTTGAGATGTCTATGGTAAGAAATATTTTGCTTTTTGCAAGGTTGTAATCAGTTGTGGCTTAGTCTTCTTGGGAAACTATTTTCCAAAATTGTAAGGTTACCAGGGTTCTCCTGATAGACTCCTCCAGAAATGATCAATGCAATTCAAGTCAAGACACTGGCGAGAACATGCAAGGCCTGTTTGTGTGTTTTAGTTTCATGGATGATGAGATAAAATTTTCCTCTAAAATGTCCCAGTACTTTGCTCCATTCATGAGTCATTTGATGATGTATGTTGTGTAAAGAGGTTGGAGGAAGATGCAAGTGCAATTTAAAGGTATTTATTTAAAAAAACACTCCAAAAAACCACAGGCAAACAGTTCCAAAACATAGGCAAAGGCATAGTCAAAAACAGGTAGATTATCAGGCGATCAGCAAACAGGATGTCAAAACTAGAATGCAAAGTAAGAAAACAAGGCAAAGTTAAAACCAGGAACAGCTAGACAGGAACAAAGACTAGGTAATCGCTGGTCAGGACATAGGACGAAACACAGGGTATAATCACACAAACTAATCAAGGACAAACAGAGAACAGGTGCAAGTGATCAGAACACATGAGGTAAAATAACCAATGATATGACAAGGGAGGAGAAGAGACATGAAGCCAAAACAAACACGTAGCAAAAAAATACCGAACAAACATGGAAATGAGCTTCCTGGATGCATGCAGCACTCGGTAAAAATATGTGACTGAACGACCCCCAAAGGTGCTACTCCCAGAGTGCCCCCTAACATATACACAGGTTGTCCAGCCCTACTGTGTAACATGTTCACCAAAGTCCCTGGGTTCTGAGGCAGGCACTGTTTAAGGCAGAGGAGCAGACAGAGGGTATGTTTGCAGAAACGTAGGGGTAAAGTGTCTTCAGCAGAGCACATGAAAGGAGCAATGTCCCTTGTGGAACAGGCACAGTGATATTCTCTGTGGAGCAGACCTGCAGAGCCATGTTCTCAGCAGAACAGACCTGTAGAGTAAAGTTCTCGGCAGGACAAGGTACTCCTGAAGAACTGACCTGCAGAATGAATTTCTTGGCAGAGCTTGGAGACGGAATAAGTGAAGCTGGCCTGTTGGTCTCTGTAATGGGCATGGACTTGGGCGTGGGTATGAGCACGGGCATGGACATAGGCTCAGGCATTGGCTGGAGACCACCCTGTTGGTTGCCTGGCATGATTATGAGCCTGAGCATGATGCTGCAAACCACCCTGGCGGTGTCTGGCAGGGGACAAGGAACTGGGCATGATGCTGGAGACCGCCCTGTCGGTCTCAGACATAGTCATGGGCAGGGTCATGACACCTCACTGACTTCCAATACGAGCATGGTATTGGAGGTCACCTCATTGACCTCCAACAAGAGCATGACATCAGAGGTCGCCCCAGTGATCTCTGGCAGGGGCATGGCATTGGAGATCACCTTGTTAACCTCCTGTGGGAGCATGACATTGGAGATCACCTCACTGGCCTTCGGCAGAGGCTGAGTCGGGTTGGCCATTTCGTTGGTGTGACTTCTGGGACAGAAGCCAGCCTCTGGTGTGAGCTCTGTGGTGGAGGCCGGCCTGTTGGCCTCTGGTGTGAGCTCTGGGATAGAGACTGCCCTGTTACCTGGAGGGAGCTCTGGGGTGAAGGCTGAGCTGAAGCCATGCAGGCTTCTGCCCTGCCCCTCTCTTCTGAGCCCTCCGGAAGAATGAACTTCCAGAAAATTTTGGGGGGGAGGCAAAATTTTCTGGGAGTTCCTCATTCTGGATAGCTCGGAACAGCCATTCAACATGTCACCAAACCTTGTGGAGTCTCTGAAGCAAGGCTGCTTGATGTTAGTGAGGAAATTAGCCCACTGGCGTGCTGACCCAGTGAGACAGTGTATAATACACCTTACCTTCACATTCTCTTGAGGCTTGAGCTCCACCAGGCTCTCATAAAATGGTTTCACTAGAGCAGGAACCCATCCATCCATCCATCCATCCATCCATCCATCCATCCATCCATCATCTGTAGCTGCTTATCCTGTGTAGGGTCACAGGCAAGCTGGAGTCTATCCCAGCTGACTATGGGCGAGAGGCAGGGTACACCCTGGACAAGTCACCAGGTCATCGCAGGGCTAACCCATAGAGACAAACAACTATTCACACTTACATCTGTGGTCAATTTAGAGCCACCAATTAGCCTAACCTGCATGTCTTTGGACTGTGGGGGAAACCGGAGCACCTGGAGGAAACCTGTGCAGACACGGGGAGAACACGCAAACTCCACACAGAAAGGCCATTGTCAGCCGCTGGGCTCAAAGCCAGGACCTTCATGCTGTGAGGTGACAGTGCTAACCACTACACCACTGTGCTGCCCCCTACACCACTGTGCTGCCCCAGCAGGAACCCATTCAGAGGGTATTTAACACCATTGTAGGGAGCAAGGATGTCTTGCCACCAGTGTTGGAGGAAACATCAGCATGGTGCTCCTGTTGTAGTACTGTTCCAGCTTTCCTGCTGCATGTGTTTATTAAGGCAAAGTATTCTGTTGTGTGACGAGGTTAGAGTAGCATGCAAGGTATGCATGCAAGGAGTGAAGGTATCAATGCGCTGTCGAAGCGCGCAGAAGGTGTTAGTACGCCTGTCATTATAGTGCGGACTTTCCATAGCATAGAAAATCGCCACGTTTCAATTTTTTTAACTGAACTTTGTTTCATGTCACTGGTCATATAAACCTATGTAAACAGGAAAAACGTGGAAGAGTTTGGTCGCATCTAACTACAGCCCCAAAAAATACCGTTGGCCATACTGAGCCTAGCTACATTGCTAACAGGAGTAAACAGGAGTAACAGCGCGTCTGACTGACTGGGAGGTCGCGCAAAGCTCGGAGAGGTACGGATAAGCTCGTCTCAATTCAGAAAAGAACATATTTCATTATGGAAGTACGGTGGACTGTTCCTTTAAAGGCATTTAAAAACACACAAAGAGCAAACAGTTGGAAACATAAGCAAAGGCATAGCCAAAAATTGGCAGATTATCAGGTGATCAGCAAACAGGGTGTCAAAGGCAAAGCTAGAACATAAGATGAGAAAATAAGGCAAAGTCAAAACCAGGAATAACCGGACAGGAACAATGGTTTGGTAATTGCCGGTCAGAATATAGGACGAATATTTCATGACAGGCACAGGAAACACAGGATACAAAATATACATACTAATCAAGGACAAATAGAGAGCGATTGTAACACATGAGGTAAAACAACCAAAGACAAGACAAGGGAGGAGACGAAAACATGAAACCAAAGCAAACACACATGGCAAAATAAACACAGATTAAACATGGAAGTGCGTTTCCTAGTGCTTCGAGCTACTTGGCGTGAGGGGGAAATACGTAGCAATGTGTAATACTCCAGTACAATTTGCAGAGAAGAGCAGCTCATTATCATGATGCTCCCACCTTCATGCTTCAATGTGGGTATAGTGTTCTTAGGATCTGAGGGTTGTATACATAACCCTTCTTTCTCCAAATAAGCTGAATTATTGCCAAAGAGTTCTATTTATGTTGCATCTGACCAGAGTACATTGTTCAAAAAAAATTTTTTTTATTTGTTTAAATGCTTATAGTTGCGTGTGTCTCTGCTTCTTTTGTTAGCAGAGGAGTTTTGGTGATGTGTAGTAACAAAAATGATTGCAGTGCATTGCTTATTGTTCTTTGCAGTTCCTGCTGCTTTTAGGCCATCACACTTTTCAACTGATTGCTGGCTTCTCTCTTATTTTCCTCATCATTATTCTGAGAGTGCATTGTGAAATCTTGTGTAGCGCACCTGTCTGGGAACAATCAGTTGTGGTTCCATGAACTTTCCACCTGCACAATTGCTGAGCCAATCGTATTGACAGGGATAGTTATTGTCTTTGCTCTGGCTCTATAGCTTCTTCCATTTTAGTGTTGTTTAAAAATGTTATCCCTGAGAACTTGAGGAAGCACCTTCATGTACACCATGATTGCTACTTGTTGTTTAAATCTTCCCAGACATTAGGAAAATGTCCGCATTCATGTAAGCATAAATATATCTTTAAACAAACAAATAAATAAATGCTTATGAATACATATGTTTTTGTTCATATTTACAAGAGCAAAGTCTAAAGATGTATATAAATTTCAAGTGGATATATCAAAGTACAGGTATATGGAATCAAATATAATTAACAGTTATTCCACAAAATCGAGTCGTACATGAGCTGATAGCTGACTAGGTACATAGCACCAAGTCGGCTATAAGCCATGTACGATGAGATTGAGTGGAATAACTGTTTTATTCTATCCACATTCACTGGATTTTGAGGAACAGAGCATTTTTATTTTTTGCAAATTCGATAAATAAAAACTTTATACAAAACGTCTGACAAAATAATTTCTGCTTAGAATGTAAACAAACCAGCAAAATAACATTAGCAATTTGTGAAAAATGTTGTAATAATAATTCTTTAAAAATAAGAAAAGATACTTTTATTCCATATTTTGTTGCTTTTTGTATTTTTTGGGGTTTTGTTTTCAAGTAGAGTTTTTACTTTGCCCTCGGTTGGTTCAGCAACACCCTCCACCATTTTGATTTTCTATACTCACAGTATATGAGCTGATAGCCTAGTAGTAGAGTAGCCAATCAGAGTGTGTGATTGCTCATATCCAGTGAATGTGGATAGAATAATACTTATTTCCCCTCATAGTTTATTGTTAGAGAAAGATGAACACACACATACAATACAGCTGACATTGCATGAATGTGTGTGTACCCCAAAAATATATGATTAGTCCAAATAGTTTTTTTAAGGGACACTAATTTCTGAAAACAAAACACAAAACAATCATGTCTTAAAACAATGCAGCCTGAGAGCCAGACAACTTAGATTCAAATGTCTGAAAAGATGGATAGTTGCCAGATAGTGGGGGAATTGGATTCAAAGGAAAGAAGATGGATGGGAACAATCTAAGCTTTTATGCCTCTCCACTGACCAGTGCTTTCCCAATCAACTGACCAGAGGCTTTTTCATCAAAACCCTGCTGCCTGCACAACAAGGCCACTCTTATCATTAACTGTTCTGAACAGATGGGGGATTAAAGTTATTAGTAAAGTTGTGAAAACTTTATAATTGTGCATACAGTATGTGCATATCAGACTCTTCTTAAAGCACTGGACTATGGCCTCTAAATGGCAAATTTGAAAATCCCTCATTTATAATCCCCCTTGATCTCTCTCTCTCTCTCTCTCTCTCCTTGAGCTATTATTATTTACCTCTCTACACGTCTTGTTATCACGATGAGTTGACCTATTGACCATTATGTTATCACACTGTGCTCACACACATCCACACTCTTTCACCATTTGTTGCATATAACTACCTTTCCTTCTATGAACTTCCCATTGACCTGACATTCCCAGAATAATATAAATAATGAAAGCATCTAACTATTTTAAATGTAACTATATATTATGAGGATATAAATATATCCTGTATCAATGTTGCTCCTACGGAGAGTGTTCATCTCTCCATTTGGTTGCATTTTTCTATTTCTATCTTTTTGCCTTCAAACCTTTCCTTTACTATTGATTCATGAGACAGTGAACAGAAGGAAAGGGAGCCGCCATCGACAAGCAATCTGCTTGATTAAATACTGGCAGCAATCAGGATTTTAAATGCCAAAAACAACCAGCCACATCTCTAATTAACAAAAAACTGACACATTGCTTCAGAACAGTATTTTTTTCCCTTTATTTTGTCAGTTTGTTGCTGCAAAATTTTAGATCATATTTAAATGACCTGAAACCAGCAGCTACAATGCTACCTAAACCTAGATGATTCTCATAGTCTTAGCATGCACAAAAATTCTCCTATTATGATAATTGAGTGCATAATTTTTTTTTTTGCCTCAGATGTGAAGTAATAGTCAGAATCAGCAGCGGATTACAATGATGAGTTGCAATGTGAAAGAGCGATGGTTAACTGAATTAGGCTGCTGCTCTTCTCTGTGGAGTACAGACAAGAGCACCTTTTGCCTTTTGAATAGTGCATGAAAGGAATTAGCGCATTAATCCTGTCACTCCCCAGGCTCTCAGCTGCCCTAGTTTCCTCAAAGACAGACAGACAGAGAGAGAGAGACAGAGAGAGAGAGAGAGAGAGAGAAAGAAAAGGGGGGTGTTGGGGTTGGGGTTAGATAGATTTGACAAAATCCTATGAAGATATAAACACAACATTAGTGTCTTACACTAAGTACAATAAAATATTCAAATTGCATACAGTGAAGGAACAGGAGTTTGTTTAGATCAAATGGGCCATGGATGTCTTTGTAAGGCAATGAAGAGAGCCTCTTTGGATTCCTATTCAATATGCTTACAAAATATGTATTCCCTATGAGAACAGCTGCAATCAAACACCTTGCAAAAGGATCCTGCTGACTTCTACACCTAAAGTTATTTTCTCTGTATTCCACAGTCTGTGACACATTTACGACTTCTACGGTATCCCCATGAGAAGTGGCCATTGGTGCTCACATTCTCAAAAAGTATGCCAAGCTTTTCCAGCTATTCCATTTGTGTCAGAGCGAACCTCCAGCACGCTCTCTCTCCTGAGACTAGTCAGGTGAGTCCAGCCTGGGTATCTTTCTCAACAGAAAGCATCCGAATTCTCACTGTGAGCTCTGTGCTTTAGCATACTGAAGAATGCATGTCTTGGAAAGTGATAGTGTAAACGTAACATTTTTGTAGGATGCATACCCATATGGGCAGCACAGTGGTGTAGTGTTTAGCACTGTCGCCTCACAGCAAGAAGGTCCTGGGTTTGAGCCCAGTGGCCGACAAGGATCTTTCTGGGTGAAGTTTGCATGTTCTCCCTGTGTCCGCGTGGGTTTCCTCCGGGTGCTCCGGTTTCCCCCACAATCCAAAGACATGAAGGTTAGGTTAACTGGTGACTCTAAATTGACCGTAGGTGTGAATGTGAGTGTGAATGATTGTGTCTATGTGTTGGCCCTGCGATGACCTGGTGACTTGTCCAGGGTGTACTCCATCTCTCGCTGGGATAGGCTGTCAGTTAACATGGTTCTTTGGCTTCTGACATTCTGTATCCTTCAGCTTGTCAACAAATGCACATGTGCAGCTGTCCATGAGAGGAGCTCAACACGCGACTTGTATTTACAACAATGGCGTAAAAGTGAATTACACTTTGCAACTGTAGGGGGAGCCCTGGAGCGAAAAAATACCAATTCTCACATCATGTTGCTTTAAGCACTGTTTATATGTTGCACAAGGTTTATGCATGTAGGGTGGAGTCTGCCTAAAACAGAGGAGGTGTGTCTCAGTTATGTGTGGTTCTGAACTTGGACTTAAACTAATGATATCAGTGCAGTACAGAATAGTATTAAGTCCAACACCACTGGCTAAGAGTTTGATCTAGCCACAATATCCATCCATCCATTTTGGCATATCACTACAGTGATGTGACCACTCTGATGGCTTCAGCCATTAAAGTGTCTATGGAACATTACAGTAGTGGTTTCCCGTTGCCTTCTACTGGATTATTACCTCGCCTGGAAGGGAGTCCACCGGGGGCGAGGTATTGTTTTCGGTGGGGTTTCTTTGTTTTTTTGTTAACAATATTACAGGAAAGTGGCTGGACCAATCTTCATGAAACTTTCAGGATAGATGGACATTGGTCTCAAATAGAACCTCCAACATTTTGAGGGTCATCTGGTCAAGGTCTCCAAAAAGGTCAAAATTGTTTTTGTTGTGGCTACTGCCTCACATAGAGGCACTAGCCACTATGTCATCGTGCTGTAAGAATGTAATGATTGCGCACTGCACATGTGCATACACGGGTTCTGATTAAAATGGCCGGTGAGTGTATACAATTCAGTTCACCATTCGAAATAAATTCACTAGTCTAAAGAAATCGCTTTCAGACGTTTATGCTTATTACAGAGGGAAAGTGTGTTCCACTGAGCTCTAGCGCCAGGCCTTTTCCAGGAAATAAGAGTTTCGGTCATGGCGACAGCATGTGTATGTCAGCCTCAGTTCGGAGGTTTCAGTTTCGAAAACTGTAAGAGGTAAGAGTAGAACAATATAAAGTACAGACACTTGGTATATTTTACTTCTGTGATTTTTAAATTGTTCATTTGTGGATTACGCTTCATTTTTGTGGCTACTGCCTCAGAGTAAATATATATGCTGTATTTACTGTATGGACATGATATCAGAAAACAATTTTACATTGCAAAAAACTGAAAACTGAATTTCAGGAACAAATTCCTTAATGCTAGTGAAATTATCTTGCTGCATGGAGAGATAATTTTACTTGACAAGACATCTTGGAATAAGTTGGTTAAAGTCTAGAAGTAGTTTTAATAATCTCAGAGTTGGTGTCTTGTATTCTTCTAATAGGAAATGCTAGATCGTTTCAACTATATTCAAGATATTCTAACTTAAGATATTTTTGTAATGTATTTATAAGCAGTAGCCACATGTACCCATAGGGTACCTATTTTTTCCCCGATATCTTCCTTCGTATTCATCATAAGTGCTACTGGGTGAGGTTTGTTTTGCCTGGCAACACTTGTTATAGAAGTTTTCTCCTCTCAACCATTCACACCTATGGACAATTTAGAGCCAACAATTAGCCTAACCTGCATGTCTTTGGACTGTGGGGGAAACCAGGGCACCCAGAGAAAACCCATGCAGACATGGGGAGAACATGCAAACTCCATATAGAAAGGCCCTTACCAACTGCTGGGCTCAAACCCAGAACCTTCTTGCTGTGAGGCGACAGTGCAAACCACTACACCACCATGCAGCCCATCCACAATATCTTCTTCTTCTTTTGGCTGCTCCCGATTAGGGGTTGCCACAGCAGATCTTTCGTCTCCATTGCTCCCTGTCTTCTGCATCCTTCTCTACCACATCTGCCACTTTCATGTCCTCTCTCACCACATCCATGTATCTCCTCTTTGGCCTTCCTCATTTTCATGTGCCTGGCAGCTCCATCCTCAGCATTCTCCTTCCAACATGCTCTGCATCTCTTCTCAGGATGTGCCCATATCATCTCAGTCTCATCTCTCTTAGCTTAATTCCCAAGCTCTCCACACGTGCTGTCCCTCTGATGTGCTCGTTCCTTATCCTGTCCAACCTTGTCACTCCCATCACAAACCTTAACAGCCTCAACTCCACCACCTCCAACTTTGCCTCCTGTCTCTTCGTTAAGGGTACTGTCTCCAATCCATCCATCATAGCTGGTCTCACTACTGTCTTATACAGCTTACCTTTCACTTTTGCTGGGACTTTCCTATCACAAATGACTCCCGAAATCCTTCTCCAACTGCTCCACCCTGCCTGCACTCTCTTTCTCACTTCACTCATACAATATTATACAATACCATAACTCATCTCTCTGCACTCTATTGTATGCCTTCTCCAGGTCTACAAACACACAATGGAGCTTTCTGTGGCCTTCCCTGTACTTCTCCATTAACATTCTTAAAGCAAAAATTGCATCTGATGTGCTCTTCCTTGGCATAAACCCATACTACTGTTCACAGATTGCTACCTCTCTTCTCAAGCTCACCTCCAATACCCTTTTCGATAACTTCATGGTGTGGCTCATCAATTTTATCCCTCTGTAATTACTGCAGCTCTGTACATCTCCCTTATTCTTAGTGGTGCTTGAAAGTTTGTGAACCCTTTAGAATTTTCTATATTTCTGCATAAATATGACCTAAAACATCAGATTTTCACACAAGTCCTAAAAGTAGATAAAGAGAACCCAGTTAAACAAATGGAGACAAAAATATTATACTTGGGCATTTATTTATTGAGGAAAATTATCCAATATTACATATCTGTGAGTGGCAAAAGTATGTGAACCTCTAGGATTAGCAGTAGGGTATTAGGCAGAAAAAGAAAATTACCAGTCAAAAATAATATTTTATATAATCCTGATGAGCGCCACAGGCGCGAAGTCCCTCTAGGGGGGTCTGGGGGCATGCCCCCCCAGAAAATTTTTGAAATTTAGACTTAATTTCCTGCATTCTAGGACATTTTCAGGGTGAAATGGCGTGTAATTTTTGATCAGAAATATTGCATATTTTTACTTTGTATTTTTTTTCAGTTTCACTCCTGAATGTATCAGATGTATGTATGGTGTTTAATTTGGTAACAAAAGTGAAAAGAAAATAAACAACAATGAATTGTATATAATCTTTTGATCTAGTTACAGTATTGAATGAATTAAAAAACCCCCAACAGTATTCTATTTTACGTGGCACAAATAAAATCGCAGAATGTCTGTCACTGACTATCATCCATAATATTTTGACCAAACTACTCAAAAATTAAAATTAACTTTGAAAGAACGGGAACTGAGTTTCTTTGGTTTACACAAAGATTACAGACGTCGAGGGGCCTGCAAGAATCGGTCTGCTGCTGCATCAAAGTCAAATTCCTGACGATCTAACTTTTCGTAGCTTTGTCTGATAAGCTGCTCCAGCCTAACTATACTTAATTTTGTTCTCAACTTGGTTTTGATCCTGTTCTGAACAGAAAAGACTCGCTCAGCCTCTGCATTGCCAACAAGCACACATATTGCCATTGACATGAGGTGAAACATGCTTGGATAGAGCCGCTGATTTGGCATGTTTGGACCTCCAAATAACTTCATCATGAGCTGAGTTGGTCTTGCAAAATGACCCTCTTCCTGCCATTCATCATCACCATCTGTTGAGAACCTGTTCTGGTATACTAGTCACTTGAAGACAAGAAATTCTCCTCTTGCCTGTCTGAGGGTCGCTATCCCTATCGATCGGACGGTGACCCCCCCCCACACGGGGGGGCGCCTCCGCGGCTGGAGGCTCGCAGGCGCCCGCTAGGCGCCTCCGTCCTCCTAAACCCAGATGCGCCTCGCGCCTCTCAAGGCTCTCTACCCCGACACGCGCCTCCCGCGTCACGCCGTGCGAACGCCTCGGCCCACCCCCCGCGGACGCGCGCGGCTGCCGGTGGATCCTTCCACTCTGGCTGCCCGCGCGTGCCCCGGACCGGGACGAGACGGGGTCGCGGCCACGGGCGCGAGAGGCTCAGGCTGAGGCCGGGGGTCTGAACGACGAGAGGCGAAGGGCTGCCTGAAGGGGAGGGCCCCCTCTCCCTTTTTTCGAAAACCCCATCCGAACGCGACCTCAGATCAGACGAGACGACCCGCTGAATTTAAGCATATTACTAAGCGGAGGAAAAGAAACTAACCAGGATTCCCTCACTAGCGGCGAGCGAAGAGGGAAGCGATGAAATATTCTGATTTTTCATTTCAAGTTTTCAGTATTTTTCGTATTAAACTGTGTTTCTTACGATTTGTAAATGATGGCGGAACATAACTGGATTTATCGGATGACATGTGGGAGTATTCATGTGCGAAAAATTTCGCCATTATCGTCCGTTTCAGTATCCGTCTGTGTGTATACTTGCCCGTTGAAATCGGTAATTGCCCGTCAAATTTACGGGTGGACGGGTCTCTGCCTAATACCTTAATTAGCAGTTAATTTGAAGGTGAAATTAGAGTCAGGTGTTTTCAATCAATGGGATGACAATCAGGTGTGAGCGGGCACCCTGTTTTATTTAAAGAACAGGGATCTATCAAAGTCTGATCTTCACAACACGTTTGTGGAAGTGTATCATGGCACGAACAAAGGAGATTTCTGAGGACCTCAGAAAAAGCGTTGTTGATGCTCATCAGGCTGGAAAAGGTTACAAAACCATCTCTCAAGAGTTTGGACTCTATCAATCCACAGTCAGACAGATTGTGTACAAATGGAGGAAATTCAAGACCATTGTTACCCTCCCCAGGAGTGGTCGACCAACAAAGATCACTCCAAGAGCAAGGCGGGTAATAGTCGGCGAGGTCACAAAGGACCCCAGGGTAACTTCTAAGCAACTGAAGGCCTCTCTCACACTGGCTAATGTTCATGAGTCCACCATCAGGAGAACACTGAACAACAATGGTGTGCATGGCAGGGTTGCAAGGAGAAAGCCACTGCTCTCCAAAAAGAACATATTGCTGCTTGTCTCCAGTTTGCTAAAGATCACATGGACAAGCCAGAAGGCTATTGGAAAAATGTTTTGTGGACGGATGAGACCAAAATAGAATTTTTTGGTTTAAATGAGAAGTGTTATGTTTGGAGAAAGGAAAACACTGCATTCCAGCATAAGAACCTTATCCCATCTGTGAAACATGGTGGTGGTAGTATCATGGTTTGGGCCTGTTTTGCTGCATCTGGGCCAGGATGGCTTGCCATCATTGATGGAACAATGAATTCTGAATTATACCAGCAAATTCTAAAGGAAAATATCAAGACTCCATGAGCTGAATCTCAAGAGAAAGTGGGTCATGCAACAAGATAACGACCCTAAGCACACAAATCGTTCTACCAAAGAATGGTTAAAGAAGAATAAAGTTAATGTTTTGGAATGGCTAAGTTAAAGTCCTGACCTTAATCCAATCGAAATGTTGTGGAAGGACCTGAAGCGAGCAGTTCATGTGAGGAAACCCACCAACATCCCAGAGTTGAAGCTGTTCTGTCCGGAGGAATGGGCTAAAATTCCTCCAAGCCGGTGTGCAGGACTGATCAACGGTTACCGGAAATGTTTAGTTGCAGTTATTGCTGCACAAGGGGGTCACACCAGATACTGAAAGCAAACGTTCACATACTTTTGCCACTCACAGATATGTAATATTGGATCATTTTCTTCAATAAATAAATAAATGACCAAGTATAATATTTTTGTCTCATTTGTTTAACTGGGTTCTCTTTATCTACTTTTAGGACTTGTGTGAAAATCTGTTGATGTTTTAGGTCATATTTATGCAGAAATATAGAAAATTCTAAAGAGTTCACAAACTTTCAAGCACCACTGTATATTGGGACTAGTACACTCTCCATTCATTTGGCATTTTCTCATTCTCTAGGATCTTATTAAACAATCTCGTTAGGAACTCCACGGCTGTCTCACCCAAACATCAAGCCTCAATCGGGATACCATCTGGTCCGACTGCTTTCCCAGTCTTCATTCTTTTCATGGCTGCCCTCACCTCATCCTTACTAAACAACTCTGCTTCCTGATTTGCTGTCTCCAATGAATCTGACCTTTTCTCTCTTGGATTCTTCTCATTTAATAAATCCTCAAAGTACTCTTTCCACCTTCTTAATACACTCTCTTTGTTTGTCAGCACATTTCCATTTACATCTTTGATCACTCTTACCTGCTGTACATCCCTTGCTTCCCTGTGCCGGCCATCCACAATATACTGAAATTTATGTTTTGGGCAAATAAACTGCAATGTCAACTGAGACCAATAATAAACATATAAATATAACCAAGTTTCATTTTCACTTTGCTCACCCAAAACACTTTCCTGTTCTTATTAAAGGTTTCTGTTCAGTATATTCCCATCTACTGTCAGAACCTCATCCAAGAATTTTGTTGTTAATGCTGGCCTGTATGTTCTGAGCCAGACTCATTTCCATTTGCAAAATAGTAATGCAGGCATCACCTGCGAGTTAGTAAGTCCTCAAATCCAGTAAAGAACACCAGAGTGCAACTGAAATAGAGGAATCAAGGATGTCAGTTAAGTTCATGACTGGGGCTTTGTTCATCTGCTGTTTGTATGAGAGTCTTTTTTAAGGACCCAGAGACAAAATAGAGCCCAAAATAGAAGAGACGTTTTACAATAATTACCAATCAGAATTGCAAATGTAACAAACACAGCAGTCATTATCCTATCAATATTCAACAGTAAATTGATTCCTCTCAGGTGGTTGTTTCATAACCAGACACAATGCTCCATAGAAGTAAAACTGTCATTAAGCCACCTAATACACATATTCGATTACTTTTTCCACCTGTTTCTATACACCACCTCTGTGGGTTCTTGTTGACTGAACTTTTTTACTGGCAAGACACATCATTTAGCCCAATACAATCCTGACACTAACACCAAAATCTATTCCACAACCAGAGAGCCTAACAGGGAGCTTTATTCATTCATTTAGAATAAACGTCTGACATTTGATAACCTTAAAGAAGATACATCATTAAGCAATCACACAATAACAATAAACATGTTGTTGGTTACTGCTGAACTGTGAGGGAATTAAAATGATGAAAAGGTCATGGGATTTTATTCTGACAGCTCCATCATCTTCCATTTGACACCTACAAGACCAAGAGTATAAACTTCATCCAATTAGCAGCTCAACTATATCTTGATAAAACTGGGCCTTTCCTTGACTCATTTTTGTTGGTGTTCTCTGATTATCTTTCTTCCTTTGTTTTTTCTTTTGTTTTTTAAATGAAACCAGACTTTTGTGTGGTGTAGTGGTTAGTGCTATCGCCTCACAGCAAGAAGGTCCGGGTTTGAGCCCCGTGGCCGGCGAGGGCCTTTCTGTGTGGAGTTTGCATGTTCTCCCCGTGGGTTTCCTCCAGGTGCTCCGGTTTCCCCCACAGTTCAAAGACATGCAGGTTAGGCTAACTGGTGACTCTAAATTGACCGTAGGTGTGAATGTGAGTGTGAATGGTTGTCTGTGTCTATGTGTCAGCCCTGTGATGACCTGGTGACTTGTCCAGGGTGTACCCCGCCTTTCGCCCGTAGTCAGCTGGGATAGGTTCCAGCTTGCCTGCAACCCTGTAGAACAGGATAAAGCGGCTAGAGATAATGAGATGAGATGAGACCAGACTTTTGTTTGTTTGACACCATGTTTGTTGTTGCTTTACTTCTTATTTTACCAATGAAAATTAGGAGCTTTGCGGTAAGCCTGAAAATCTTTCATTCACCTTCCAGGTCAGTGTCATGGCTGATCTGAGATCTATCCTAAGAACACTGGGGACAAAAACAGGAATACATCCTGAATGAGATAGTCTATTGCAGGGCAACACATATACACCATGGGGCAATTTGAGAATAGCCAAGCGCCTCCACCAGCATGTGGTGTAAAGTCAACAAGTGAAACTCTTTACATGTAGTAACCACAATTCAGGATCAGACCCTTGAGTTGTGAAGGAACAACACTAGCCTGAGTATCATATGTTTTGGGGTCCTTAGAATTGTCCGACCAAAAAAATCCGCCAGAACAGCAATACCCAGACTATTATTCTTTAAGTATATCAGGTAACATGGCAAGTGTACATTTGTTACATAAGTTACATAAACCATGCACTAATATTCAAAATTTGTCAACGCTTGTATCCAGCTTTACTTTGC
Organism: Neoarius graeffei; assembly: GCF_027579695.1. NCBI lineage: Eukaryota > Metazoa > Chordata > Actinopteri > Siluriformes > Ariidae > Neoarius > Neoarius graeffei. The sequence continues at coordinate 66,367,332 of NC_083572.1, forward strand.
ACTTCTGTCACATTTGGCTTTTCTTGTTCCAAGCAATTTGTTACAGATGGAGTACTGCAAACTGGGAACAAATTGCCACTGATTGCAGGCTACAATTTTGAACCGGATGGTTGCCAGGGCAAAGCCCCTACTTTTACAGATAACTGTTTCCTCCCTGATTAGAAATCGCACCCGCTCACCCCCAGGGGTGCAGTTGAATAGGAGGTACAAAACCATTTGTATTCTTCATATCTTTTTGCTTGCAGGTCATATGGATGATAATGTTTATTGTGATACATATGCTTAAAACACAGCATGGCACCTTATTAATTAATTAATTAATTAATTAATTAATTAATTTTCAGGAAGCACTCAAGGGTTACTATAGATCTGAAGACTCGGGACGATCTCGGGAATACTGGGCATGAGGTAAGAATACACCCTGGATGGGATGTCAGTCACACACCTAAGGCAATGCAACATAGTCAATTGCACTGCAGACACTCTTATCCAAAGCAATGCACAACATACCCAGAGCAGCCTGGGGAGCATTTGGGGGTTAGGTGCCTTGCTCAAGGGCACTTGAGCCATTCCTGCTGGTCCAGGGAATCAAACAAGTGACGTTTTGGTCCCAAAGCTGCTGTGCTAACCATTAGGCCATGAAATGTACCTTGAGCAATGCACATTAAATAAACAGAAGTGGATGTCATGCACCTGAAGGTGTAATATCTGAATAAAACAGAAACAAATAAGTGCATATATCTCATGACGTTAAATTTTCTATGTTTGGGTTTGATGTAGAAAACCTTGCGCTGTCAGACAAATCCATTGTCTGATGCTTTACTGATCCTGTATTTAAACAGAACAAGGTAAACTGATCAACTAAACATCAGTTGTCCAAAAGAAATGTCCAGTCACTCCAGCAGGAGATAATAATGGTTGCCATAGAAAAGCAAACAGAGCACCCATGTCACGTTAAACATGATTACTACACTTAACTGGGTTAGCTGTGCAGTATCTGGACATCTGTCTCCATTACGGCTGTTAATGCCTCTTCTTTGGGTTTAATTACTAAGCTCTGTTGAGGACTGACCACACGGCTGGAAGGAGCTTGCATCTGGCTGCTGGGTCTCGATACAGAGGTCAAAGTTTAGTTTAGGAAACTGCTGGTAATAGGGAATGGGCCAGCACACAGTGTATCCGTGTCAAGTATGGAGATCAGTCACACAGCTAATGAGGATGATGGCTGTTAATAAGTTGATAAGTTGAATCTTGAACAGGGCTGTGAGGAGAATTATGGCCCTTTTCCACTACCCTTTTTCAGCTCACTTCAGCTCGCTTCAGCTCACTTCAGCCCGACACGGCTCGCGTTTCGACTACCAAAAACCAGCACGACTCAGCTCGTTTCAGCCCTGCTTAGCCCCTAAAACTCGCACCGTTTTGGAGTGGGGCTGAAGCGAGCCAAACCGTGCCGACTGAGGTTGGGGGCGTGAGCAGACACTCCCCTGTGCACTGATTGGTGAGGAGGAGTGTCCTCACATGCCCACACACGCCCCGCGAGCGCGCTGGGATCTGTAAACACCGCAAACCCGGAAGGAGAATAATTATGAATTACGAGAATTTCTGAAGCCTTATGCGCCTCGCCTCATCTATACGCTCTTGCCAGTATCTGTCCGCGTTGTCGGTGACAACAAGCCACAGCACCAAGACCAGCAACACTAACGACTCCATGTCCTCCATGTTTATTGTTTACTATTCGGGTCGTGAGACTACCGCTTAAAAGATCACTGAATCAGTGAGAGCATCGTGCACGAGTTCGCGGAGCGCAAGGCTCGTTGTATGCCCTTCAAATAATGCGCGCAGTAGGCTATTGATGTTTTATTATGAGCCATGTACAGTATGTCGCCTAATGTTTTTTTTTGTTTCTGAGTTACATGTTCGTTTGAAGGACTTAATGTACAAACTAACATAGTTGCACCCCGGAGTGTTGAAATTGGTAAACACAGTGCATTCAGTGAGGTTTGCACCGCCCTCCTTTTATTTCTGACTCTTCCTGTCAGCGTTGCAACCTCTGAGCGCTCATTCGTATGCCCTTCAAATAATGTGCGCAGTATAGGCTATTGATGTTTTATTATGAGCCATGTACAGTATCCTAATGTTTTTTGTTTCTGAGTTACATGTTCGTTTGAAGGACTTGATGTACTAAATAACATAGTTGCACCCGGTAGTGTTGAAATTGGTAAACACCGCAGTTGCGGACATTTTGTAGCCTAAAATGATGTTATGATAAGCTTTAATAAAGGGCCCGGTCATTTGCCCCGCCCCCGGCCCGGCTCTGACTTGTTCCGCCACTGTCACTGATGTCACTGTTTGCGCTGCTTAACGGCATCACATGACGTCCACCCACTTTCGCTAACTCCACCCAATGTGTCCACCCACTTCCAGCCAGCACGGTTCAGCGCGGTTGTAGTCGAAATGCAACTCCAACAGCCCCGCTCAGCTCGACTCAGCTCGACTCGGCACGGCACGGCTCAGCCGCGTTTGTAGTGGAAAAGCGGCAATGAACTCCATGACTTGATTGAGGACCACAAGGAGGAGAGCAAAAAAATTCATTCATTCTTTCATTTTCTATATAGCTTATCCATTGTGAGTTGTGGGTGAGCTGGAGCCAATCCCAGCTGACACTGGGTGAGAGGCAAGATACACCCTGGAGAGTGCGCCAATCTATCACAGGGCTAACACAGAGACAGACAGCCATACACACCCACATTCATTCATTCATTCATTCATTCATTCATTCATTCATTTTTCAATAAGCTCTTTATTCCTGTCAGCTTGGTTTAAATGTTTCACGAAATAATTATTTTGCTGTTTTACTAGATAATTTCTTCCCCATGTCAGTGACACTTCAACATACACTGCGATCAACATGAGAACAGCTTAGAGCACTTCCAAGCCAAAAGAAATTATACATGAAGTAAAGGATGTGCCAATACCTTGCTTATTGTCACTCAGGCTACATCCACACGACAACGGCAACGAGATGTTATTTAAAAAAATATCACGTCCAAATGGGCAACGATCAGTAAAATATCAGGTCCATATGGCAACCCAACGCTTGCTGAAAACGATGCAATACACATGCCACACCTCTAGGGGCGCTGTAAGACGGTCCCTTCGGAGACACCAGAACAATAGAAGAAGTAAGGACGCATGCGCATAAACTATTATGCGCGAGACTTCATATTAGCCACAAAGTCAGGAAAATCTGTTCGTAAAATTACATTATAATGACCAAATACAATGAAAAGTATTTTTCCAGTCTCACCTGTGAAAGGTAATCCCATGTGATCTCGTTTGGACGGTAAACCTGTTGGTACAGTTAAACACAGCACATGAATGAGGCATCTTTATTCTCCGCTTTGACCTATCCAATATGGCGGCGAGGATGACGTATGATTCTATGCGGAAGGCGGCGTCTTTAATGGTCCGGAATAAATTGAATGCTACACGTTGATGGATTAATTTGTTGTTCTACGCCCTTTTTGAGGAATGTATTGTAGGACTTAAACCAACATCTGAAGAGGTGAGATCGCTCCTTTTTTTCCCTATTTTTGCTGGCGGGATTGACTCTGCCCTAAGGGCTATTTTCTCTCTCTCTCTCACTCACTTTGCACCATTCCACAATAAATATTCACAGTGAAAATATTTTGTAAGCGCGTTTCATGAACCAAGCTATAGGATTTGTTGACAACTCGCATCGAGTTCGTTACACTTCTACCCGGCGTGAAGCACTGACAGTCATGTGGTTGTGACGTCATCGTAAACAAATCCGTTCTACTCATCCGGACGACTTTGCAATGGCAACGTTGCCAGATCTTTCCACTCTGGAACCCGTTCTCAAAAGATTGCGTTTTGGGGCACCCAAAACGCCGGTGCCGTGTGGACGCCAGGCCGAAACGATAAACAATTGTATCGGATTCACCTGAATCCGTTGCCGTGTGGACAGGGCCTCAGTGTGTGTCTGAAGTTGTGTGTTGAGAGGTCATATTAATGGAGCAGTCAGGATAGCTCCATTAAAAAGATGAAGTACCATGTTGACGGCCACATTGATAACCACAGCCCAGGGTAGAGGCTGACAGAGAGCTTAATGGGTGTTCTTATCCAAGAATCACACTTTACACACATGCACACAGAGAGAGAGAGAGAGAGAGAGAGCGCTAGTGAAAGTGAGAGAATATTTGCAAGTGTATATAATGGAATAAAACCTCTAGGCCATAAAACCAATTTAATTTAACTCCCAGCTATGATGGTGTTATATAAGAACCTTTGATTGTGTTGTGATATGACTTATGTTGTCTATGGAAAGAGGCCAGGAAAGGAAGGCAACACAGCACAGAAAAAAATCACAATCCATTCATGCCCCTTCTTTTCTATATAATTAAACTTCTCTGTAAAATAGTTAAGGATCCTGGACAACACCAGTCACTCAAAACATGCCAGTAAAGGTCAGCATAAATCCTCAGCTAATATACACTGTGATACCTACAAACAGCTCATACCATGTCAAGTGGACCTGTGACAAAACAAAATGGCAACCTTTTTGTGTAAAATGCCAAGTGTTCAATGTTTCGATTTTAGGTGACACCTTCATTTATCCTTGAACTTGATGCAGGCCTTGAGTGCTGACTTACTGAAAAGGAGCATTATTGATTACATGACTGCTATTCAACACCATTTGAGGTCAACAATGTAGGAGAAATGACCTCTGAAAACTGATAGAAATGAAAATATAGTTGTTTTTTTGGCTGCTTGATTAATAATTTTCCCAACTTAAAACTAAAAAGTTGGAAGCTGAGAAAAAATTCTGATTAACTCAATAAACTATTTGGACCTGTATGTGGATTTTCTCATTTCTGTAACTAAATACCTTTCATTCAGATTTACTGTAGGTCCTGTATAATAAGATGGAGATGAACCCTTGAATAATATGGTTTAACTTAAAGGGTGGGGGCGGCACGTTGGTGTAGTGGT